>NW_027445031.1:100000-145088 GCF_048569485.1 Anomaloglossus baeobatrachus | reverse complement strand
GAGGGAAGAGGAGGAGGAGGCGGCCAGAGGGGGTCTGGAGGGAAGAGGAGGAGGAGGAGGCCAGAGAGGGGGTCTGGAGGGAAGAGGAGGAGGAGGAGGCCAGAGGGGGTCTGGAGGGAAGAGGAGGAGGAGGAGGCCAGAGGGGGTCTGGAGGGAAGAGGAGGAGGAGGAGGCCAGAGGGGGTCTGGAGGGAAGAGGAGGAGGAGGAGGCCAGAGGGGGTCTGGAGGGAAGAGGAGGAGGAGGAGGCCAGAGGGGGTCTGGAGGGAAGAGGAGAGGAGGAGGCCAGAGGGGGTCTGGAGGGGAAGAGGAGGAGGAGGAGGCCAGAGGGGGTCTGGAGGAGAAGAGGAGGAGGAGGAGGCCAGAGGGGGTCTGGAGGGAAGAGGAGGAGGAGGAGGCCAGAGGGGGTCTGGAGGGAAGAGGAGAGGAGGAGGCAGAGGGGGAGAGGAGGCCGAGGGGTCTGAGGGAAGAGGAGGAGGAGGAGGCCAGAGGGGGTCTGTGAGGGAAGAGGAGGAGGAGGAGGCCAGAGGGGGTCTGGAGGGAAGAGGAGGAGGAGGAGGCCAGAGGGGGTCTGGAGGAAGAGGAGGAGGAGGAGGCCAGAGGGGGTCTGGAGAGGAAGAGGAGGAGGAGGAGGCCAGAGGGGGTCTGGAGGGAAGAGGAGGAGGAGGCCAGAGGGGTCTGAGGGAAGAGGAGAGGAGAGGCCAGAGGGGGTCTGGACGGGAGAGAGGAGGAGGAGGAGGCCAGAGGGGGTCTGGAGGGAAGAGGAGGAGGAGGAGGCCAGAGGGGGTCTGGAGGGAAGAGGAGGAGGAGGAGGCCAGAGGGGGTCTGGAGGAGAGGAGGAGGAGGAGGCCAGAGGGGGTCTGGAGGGAGAGGAGGAGGAGGAGGCCAGAGGGGGTCTGGAGGGAAGAGGAGGAGCGAGGCCAGAGGGGGCGTCTGAGGAGAGGAGCAGTCTGGAGGAGGACAGAGGGTCTGAGGAGAGAGCAGTCTGGCAGGAGGACAGAGGGGTCTGAGGAGAGGAGCAGTCTCGATGAGGAGGCAGATATGAGTCTGAAGGCAGAAGAGAAAGAGGATGAGGAAAAGAGAGGAGGAAGGAGGACAGGAGTCTGGATAGAAATTCTTGGAAGAGGAGGACAAAGGCGTTTGGACAGATAGAGAGTTCTATAGGAGTACAGAGGGGTCTGGAGAGGACAGTGGGGTTTGGACCAGGGGGTCTGGAGGACATAGGAGTCTTGAGGGAGGACGATGACAGAGGGGTCTGGCAGAGGCTCCTACATACAGTAGATAAGACAGAAGCTCTTGGCTCTCGTGTCCCTGTGCACGGGGGGAGATGGCTGTCTGCTGAGCGATTCTTCGCTACCTGCTCTCTAATGTGTGGGCACCTTATAGGGCCACCCACAGCAGGGGGGCAAGAAAGGTCCTTTGATGATGGAATTTTGATGATGGAGTTGTAGTGGTGGGATCACACAGTCATCAGTGCCCACCCTATCTCAGGCGGGTCATTGGTGCCCGTTCTATCATGGTGTCATCCCTCACGTGACTGATGAGGATGTTTCTCACCACTGCTCGGTATTAATGGGCAGAAGTTGAGGGAAATATTTGTCTTTGGTTATTTCTCGTAGTCTCCACACCGACCATAAGCTTGTCATCCGCCATGACTGAGGCACGTGGTGGTGGTGGTGGTGGGGTGGTGGTGGTGGTGGTGGTGGTGGGCTCTGCAGACCTCCCAGGTGCTATCAGTCATTAGGTTCATCCAGGAGAACGTCTGCATATACTCGGGGTTCACTTATATATGATGCCATTCTTGGTGAGACCCCACACTGGACATGACCATCCTCCCATACAGGACTCTCGGATTAAAGGGGTTGTGTGACTAAAGGTGAATTTTATCCTAAATATCTAGTTCCAATGGTGGTGTGGTTTAGTATTCCAGCATGGGGGCCCTGAAACACATTGCCATCAGGGGTCGGGACCGTTCACTGCGGCAGCGTTCCCCCCCCCCCTCCCCCTGAATGGCAGTGTCATCAGGGGCCGGGACTGTTCACTGGGGCAGCATCTCCCCCCCCCCCCCTCCCCCTGAATGGCAGTGTCATCAGGGGCCGGGACTGTTCACTGGGGCAGCGTCTCCCCCCCTCTCCCCCCCTGGAATGGCAGTGTCATCAGGGGCCGGGACTGTTCACTGCGGCAGCGTCTCCCCCCCCCTCTCCCCCCTGGAATGGCAGTGTCATCAGGGGCCGGGACTGTTCACTGGGGCAGCATCTCCCCCCCCCCCCTCCCCCTGAATGGCAGTGTCATCAGGGGCCGGGACTGTTCACTGGGGCAGCATCTCCTCCCCCCCCCCCTCCCCCTGAATGGCAGTGTCATCAGGGGCCGGGACTGTTCACGCGGCAGCGTCTCCCCCCCCCCTCTCCCCCCTGGAATGGCAGTGTCATCAGGGGCCGGGACTGTTCACTGCGGCAGCGTCTCCCCCCCCCCTCTCCCCCCCTGGAATGGCAGTGTCATCAGGGGCCGGGACTGTTCCCTGCGGCAGCGTCTCCCCCCCCCCTCTCCCCCCTGGAATGGCAGTGTCATCAGGGGTCAGGGGACCGTTCACTGGGGGCAGCATCTCCCCCCCCCCCCCTCCCCGCTGAATGGCAGTGTCATAAATGCCGTCCATTTCAGGGACCGCGCTTGTCCCTGCTTTGAGCATCAGGTCCCAATTTTGATGCTATGTTCATTCTCAATGCACGGTAACCGGTCAAATTAACCCCTTCCCAGATTAACCGCATGTATAGTTTGGCCCAGGCCAGAGTCTATCCCGGAGATTCCCCTCCAGGCCAGAATATAACATGGCACCTGGGTATAGTGCGGTCCTGGCCACAGTATACATGGGGGATAAGCTTTATACCCAGTGGTGTAACGTAGTGCAGTGGTTACACTGAAGTGCCAGTAGGTGGCGCTGTCCTATCGCTTATGTTTCTCTATGACCTGTGACCGGAGTTTGAGGTTCTACACTGCAATACTAATAATAATTTTATTCATTTATATAGCGCTGTTAATTCCGCAGCGCTTTACATACATCAGCAACACTGTCCCCATTGGGACTCACAATCTAGAGTCCTTGTCTGTATGTGTTTGGAGTGTGTGTGCAACACAACAATCGTCCCCCAGTGGATCTACGGTCTCCCTCCAGAGAAACGTGCAGAGGCCGAGTCCCCGTTCAGACCATCGGCTAAGCCACGTAGAGACGAGGAGGTGCTCGGCCCGTCAGC
This sequence comes from Anomaloglossus baeobatrachus, assembly GCF_048569485.1. Taxonomy (NCBI): domain Eukaryota; kingdom Metazoa; phylum Chordata; class Amphibia; order Anura; family Aromobatidae; genus Anomaloglossus; species Anomaloglossus baeobatrachus. The sequence continues at coordinate 141,842 of NW_027445031.1, read as the reverse complement.
ACTTCCCGATTTCTGGTGGCCATTTTGGCAGAAATAAAACATTTGCCAAAATAATCTGACGCATTATTACTGCGAGAGAATGGAGACGACCTTCACCGTCATGCCAAAAATGTGTTGTCACAAGTCCCAAAATGAGTGGGAAGCTCCAGCCCTCCCGATATACCAGTGCCTGGAAAGGGATGGAGCTTAGTCCGGATTGATCTGATCCGTCCTGTCAGGGGACATCAAATGGCCACGAATATATACCACAGAATGTATATCTGCTGCACTACTCCAAGACATCTTCCAAGAGGGTGGGGTTTGTCCCGGATGAGATCAACGGAAGCCAGGTCCCCACCATCCTTTCCTCCGGAGTGCACCAAATATTGGAGACAGCCGCAACCAAAACCGGAATCAACAACCCCAATGTCACTGATTCAGTGCAGTGTTAAACCAGTGGAAGGCAAGAACCCACACAGTAGAAGACCATTTTCTCCATAGGGAAAAAAAAAATCCTTCCCGCCTCCTAGTCTGGGTCACCTATCTGTAATATTATGTTATTCATAACCTTCTGTACTGTTGCTTTTAAGAAAGCCTCCATTCCTCTCTTACATTCAGTGAGTTGGCCATCACCACTCCCCAGGAAGAGAGTTCCAGAGCCTCACTGCTCTTACCGTGAAGATCCCTCTTCTACGCTCTTACCGCGAAGAACACCCTCTTCTACGCTCTTACCGCGAAGAACCCTCTTCTACGCTCTTACTCCGCGAAGAACCTCCTCTTCTACGCCTCTTACCGCGAAGAACCCTCTTCTACGCTCTTACCGCGAAGAACCCTCTTCTACGCTCTTACCGCGAAGAACCCTCTTCTACGCTCTTACCGCGAAGAACCCTCTTCTACGCTCTTACCGCGAAGAACCCTCTTCTACGCTCTTACCGCGAAGAACCCTCTTCTACGCTCTTACCGCGAAGAACCCTCTTCTATGCTCTTACCGTGAAGAACCCTCTTCTACGCTGGTGCAGAAGACAATGCCCCTTGTTCTTGTCACGGTCCTTGGTACAGATTGTGAGGCAAATCCCGGGATATGAAGATGAATTATGACTCCAGTCATAATCCCTCATCACTCCCTGGCAGTGCCCCCCCTCCCTTCTTGTTCTCAGTGTTCCACTTACACCTCCATGGCCATGTCCTGTGATATGGAGATGAGGTGGGTGTGGGAACAATGGACACAGGATGACTCCCTGCCGTCACCCTGTAGTAGGAGCTGCTATCTCATTAGCAAGGCTATGGAACTAGCTAGACAGAACGACTCCAGTAAAAAATGGTTCATATCTCGCAAGCCATATTTCCGATAAATATGGCAACCATAAAAATGGTGTCTCCGCATGTGGACGATGCCGGCACCCCCTTTTTATGGGAGCAGGACATTGGGAAATGCCCCAGGCGTGATATCAGCCAATGGGGAACTGGCAGACAGGTCATGAGTCCCCTCGTTCTGTAGCTAAATTCATAACTGTCACAATGAGAGCATTGGCGTCCGCCTACGACGCTCCCAGGCAAAGTTATGGCCCATATTCCATGTTGGGATATTGTCCATAACTCAAGCCAGGGGTGGAGCAGTGCTCCCTGTGAGGTCACGAAGGTAGGAGGGGACCTGGATTTGGCCAGGTTGATAACCCTACTTCGGCCATTTTCCAGTGGTCTTTTCGCTGGGGGCACGTGTAGGAAACATCTGTGGGAAGGATCCTAGAAACCTGGCCTACAGCGCCCCCCTGTGGCCAGACGCAACAAGGTAACTGCTGGAACTGTGTATGCCTGTTTGTAACCCATGCTTTGATTGTAACTGTACTCTGACATATGTATATTCTGTAGATCTCCTATTGTATATATTGTAGTTTCTAGTGTGCTTTAGGCTGATTAAATTATATAATTAATCTTGGGCTGTTCTGTTATATCGATCTTGAATCCCACGTCTGTGTGTTCGGCTAATAGTTACCGTAAATCGGTTGGTGGCAGCGAATTGTGCCAAGGATTATTGTGGGGAGGCCAGTGAGATTCGGGGAGATTTTATATATTCCGCCCGCGGAGGTCGGGGGAATATATACCCTACTCTCACCGGGGACCCTTCAATAATCGGCATAAGTAGTATAGCGGCCTCCTTGCTTATTGTCGGGCAATTCCATAATTGGCCGGACTATAAGAGGGGCGCTAGAGAGCGCGTCACGTGCTCTGTCTGTCGGTCGGGAGGTATAAAGGAGGGGTGACCCCCACTTGTTACCCCCCGATTGTGACGTACTGGTAGCCAGCGCGGGGGATTTCTGAGTGACCCCCCCGGTGGTTTGTGACATATTGGTGGCATAGCGGTGGGATCGAGATAATAGTGTGTGTGAGTGTGAGACCCATACTCCCAGACACTAAAGACTGCCTGCAGCAGCTGTGGCTGCTGGGGTCTTCAGACCAGCTCAACACTAGAGTGTCAGAGTGCAGATACTGTAAGGTGTGTGGAGGCATCAGGTGTCAGTTCTGTGTCAGTGACCAAAAGTCTGCAAGAATGGCTGATGGCACCAGGAGCAGAGCTATGCAACTGGCCAATGCTAAGGCAGGAGCCGAAGAGAGGGAGGACGGTGCTGTGGACAGCAATGAGGAGGTTGCCCACGAGTCCTCCAGGAGCTCGACGCCAGAAAACCGTTCTGCCGAGGACATTGCGCAACCTGGCACTTATGGACAAGATGAGGAGCAGCTCACCCAAGGGTCCTCAACGAGCCAGATGCCAGCCCTCCGCTCTGCAAGGGACAGTGAAGCACCAGGCTCCGCAGCGGGCCGCAGATCACCACGTGCCATTCCACCGAGCCTGGGAGGCTCGGATAGCCTTCTCCAAATGGCTATGGCCCTTCTCCAGGCGGGAGACCGGGATACCTACGAGATACTCATGGCAGAGCGCAGGGCAGAGCGGCAGGCAGCGCGTGATGCTGAGGCTGCGGAGCGGCAAGCAGCGCGTGAAGAGCGCCAGGCAGAGCGTGAGGCTGCGGAGCGACAGGCAGACCGTGACTACCAGCTGCATCTAGCTCAGCTCCGGCCCTCATCAGCCACATGTGACCTTCGAGACACCAAACTTCCAAAGGTCCGTGTTGAGGACTTCCCAGTGCTGGAGAAGGATGGAGACTTGGACTCTTTCTTGACTGCTTTTGAACGGACTTGCTTGCAGCACCATCTGGACAAGGACCAGTGGGCCAAATACCTGACCCCCCGTTTAAGGGGTAAGGCCCTGGATGTCCTTGGGGACTTGCCTGCTGAGGCAGATCAGGGCTACGACACCATCAAGCGGGCCCTGATCCAACAGTACAACCTCACTCCAGAGTCCTACCGCAAGAAGTTCCGGAGCCTACAGAAGGGACCAAAGGACTCCTGGGCTGACCACCGGCGGGCACTTGCCCGAGCTGCCGACCACTGGACCCAAGGCCTGCAGCTTTCCACCGGACCGGAGATCCTGGACTTGTTCATCACGGAGCAACTCTTGTGGAACTGCCCTGAGGATCTCCGCCAGTTCATCCGAGACCAGAAGCCAAAGGGGTCCACGGCTACAGCTGCCCTGGCCGATGACTACACCAACAATCGGGCTCCTGAAGCCAGGAGAGCAGCCACCAGCAGCACCTGGAGAGGGGGTAAGATGAACTCTGCGACTGCCCCACCTGCCCCTAGACTGCAGGGGGTGTCCCCCTCAACTCCCCTCTCCAGGCCCGTGGCAGAACCAAGACGGTGCCACCAGTGCAACCTACCTGGACACTTCAAGGCCATGTGCCCTCAGCGTCCCAAGGCCCCGGCTCCGTCCCCGTCCCAAGGGCCGCCCAAGGTGTATTGTGTGGGTGGGGGTGGTGGTAGGTCCCTGGACAGCTTCCAACCTGTCACCGTCGGCCGGTCTGTGACCATAGGACTGCGAGACAGCGCCTCGGAGGTGACTCTGGTGCGGCCTGAGATGGTGTCCCCCCAAGACTTGATCCCTGGAAAAACCCTCGCTGTCTCCGGGATTGGAGGCACTGACCCGGCGCTGCCTGTTGCTGACATTTATGTGGACTGGGGCGCAGGGCGGGGGGTGAGGGAGGTGGGGGTAACTGATCGGATCCCTGCAAACGTGCTACTTGGGACAGATTTGGGGCAGATAACCTCCCAGTTTGGGCCCCCCCCAAGGGCTGAACCTTCAGCCCGTACTGACATGACTCCTAACAATGTTAATGTGTTATCTATGAATGATGTAAGGGAGGAGGGAGTGAACTCTGATATTTCTGCTTGCATAGACACCATAGACACACACTCAGCTGCAGCTGTGACAGGGGAGGGGGTCAGAGAAAGGTGTGACAATGCCTCTACAAGTAACCAGCCTGTGAGCTGGGATCTGTTGCCCTCTGCAGGGATAAGCAGAGAGCAGGGTGCTGCAGGGGGAGGACCAGTGTGTGGGGTGGGGGCTACCACAGCAAATGTGGGGTCCCCAGAGATTTCACAGCGGGGTTCTGTTGCTGCAGGAGGGGAACAGGCAGGTGAGATTGGGGCCGGTCCAGGAGCGGAAGTGCTCCCAGGTAAGATCTCGGTGCATGGTTCCCCCACAACCGGGGTGTCAGGAAGCCAGGTAGGTCTGCCTGAACCGGCGACTTGGTCAGGAACGGAGGAGGAGCAGGCACGACCCACGGTCGCAGCGGCTGTGGCCGCTGTCACCCGCAGTGGGAGTGCTGGAAGCCAAGGGGCCTCCCGGAGGTCCGATAGCTCTTCCCCTTCTGACCAAGTGGCAGCCGAGTCAGGTGGAGGCCAGGACACAGGTCCCGGGGTACTGACTGAAGATGTGACAGTCTCGTCGATTCTGGCCACATCTAGTCAGGGGTTTCAGGCAGCGTTAGAAGCTGACGACAGCCTGAAAGCTCTTAAGGAGCAGGCGGCCCAGCCTCCCTCGGACTCGGACCCGGAGCGAGTGGTCTGGGACCAAGGACGGCTGTACCGGGCCACGGTCCAGCAGGGTTCACCGGAGGCGTGGCCCAGGGACCGACAGTTGGTGGTACCCTATCCGTTCCGGACGGAGTTGTTGCGGATCGCACATGAGATTCCGATGGCCGGACACCTAGGGATCGCTAAGACCAAGGCCAGGTTAAACCAGCATTTCTACTGGCCAAAAATGGGGGCCGATGTGGCTGCCTACTGCCGTTCGTGTGAAACCTGTCAGAGAGTGGGGAAGGCGGGGCCACGCCCCAAAGCCCCACTAGTATCTCTGCCAATCATCGATGAGCCTTTCAGGAGGGTGGCTGTGGATCTGGTCGGCCCGCTGGCCATCCCCAGCAGCTCCGGGAAACGCTTCATACTGACGGTAGTGGACTATGCCACCCGGTACCCAGAAGCAGTGGCCTTGTCGTCCATTCGGGCTGACAAGGTGGCCACCGCATTGCTGGAGATTTTCTCCCGAGTGGGTTTTCCCCAGGAAATGCTCACTGACCGGGGGACCCAATTCATGTCCCAGCTGATGGAGGCCCTCTGTAAGCAAGTCCAGGTGCGACATCTGGTGGCCAGCCCGTACCATCCACAGACTAATGGCCTGTGCGAGCGGTTCAATGGCACCTTAAAGCAGATGCTTAAGATGTTGGTCGACTCCCATGGGCGTGACTGGGAGCGGTATCTCCCACACCTGTTATTTGCTTACCGGGAGGTTCCACAGGCCTCAACAGGATTCTCACCGTTTGAGCTCCTGTACGGGCGACGTGTGCGGGGCCCCCTGGCTCTGGTGAAAGAGGCTTGGGAAGGGGATTTGGCCACCCCTGGAGTGTCGGTTATCGAGTATGTCATGCGCTTCCGGGACAAAATGCAGGCCTTGACGCAACTGGTACACGACAATATGGCTCAAGCCCAGGCCGATCAGAAGCGTTGGTACGACCAGAACGCTTGTGAGAGGACCTACCAAGTGGGTCAAAAGGTGTGGGTACTGGTCCCCGTACCACAGGACAAGCTTCAGGCAGCCTGGGAAGGCCCATACCTCGTGTACCAGCAGCTCAACCCTGTGACGTACCTGGTCACCCTGGACCCTGCCCGTGGAAGGCGGAAGCCCTTCCATGTGAACATGATGAAGGCACATCATGAGCGGGAGGCATGTGCGCTCCCCGTGTGCAACCTGCCCGAGGAGGGAGAAGCGGAAACCCTCTTGGATATGCTAGCCCAGGTTAGGGCAGGCGGATCCATTGAGGATGTGGAGGTTGGCCACCAGCTCTTGGAGGACCAACGGTCCCAGCTGTGGGCCACCCTACACCCCTTCCGGGGGTTGTTTACCAACCAGCCCGGAAGGACTGACTTGGCTGTCCATCACGTGGACACTGGGGATCATCCCCCGATCCGGCGTTCAGCATATCGGGTCTCCCTGGAGGTGCAGCAACACATGCGCCAGGAGATTGACGAGATGCTGAAGCTGGGGGTGATCCAGGCATCCAACAGCGCTTGGGCCTCGCCTGTAGTCCTCGTCCCTAAGAAGGACCGAACCACTCGGTTCTGCGTGGACTACAGGGGGCTCAATGCGGTCACGGTCGCCGATGCGTACCCAATGCCACGCATCGATGACCTGCTCGATCAGTTGGCCGGGGCTCAGTACCTGACCGTCATGGATCTGAGCCGGGGATATTGGCAGATCCCCCTGACTCGCAAGGCCAGGGAACGCTCTGCCTTTATTACCCCATTTGGACTGTACGAGTCCACGGTGATGCCATTCGGGATGAGGAATGCCCCTGCCACTTTCCAGCGGATGGTCAACACCCTGCTCAAGGGACTTGAAGGGTACGCGGCCGCGTACCTGGATGACATTGCCGTCTTCAGTCCCACCTGGGAGGACCACCTAGAGCATCTAGCACAGGTGCTCAGGCGGATCCACCGGGCAGGTTTGACCATCAAGCCGGGAAAGTGTCAGCTGGCCAGGAGCGAGGTCCAGTACCTCGGTCACCGGGTAGGTGGGAGAACACTGAAGCCCGAGCCTGAGAAAGTGGAAGCCATCGCATCCTGGCCCACCCCCAGGACCAAGAAGCAGGTGATGTCCTTCTTGGGGACCGCTGGGTACTATAGGAGGTTTGTTCCATGCTATAGTAGCCTGGCAAAGCCCTTGACGGACCTCACCAAGAAGAAGCTGCCCTCTGCAGTCGATTGGACAATGGACTGCGAGACAGCCTTCCGGGCCCTAAAGGACGCCCTGTCCAGCCCGCCCGTGCTACAGGCAGCCGACTTCACGCGGCCGTTTGTAGTACAGACCGACGCCAGTGACTTCGGCCTCGGTGCGGTGCTCAGCCAGGTGGACTCTGCGAGCCAAGAGCACCCAGTCTTGTACCTGAGCAGGAAGCTGTTACCAAGGGAAGTTGCCTATTCCACGATGGAGAAGGAGTGCCTGGCCATAGTGTGGGCCCTGCAGCGTCTGCAACCCTATCTATACGGGCGCCACTTCATCGTGGAGACGGACCACAATCCCCTCAGCTGGTTGCACACCGTCTCTGGGACGAATGGGCGATTGTTGCGATGGAGCCTTGCGCTCCAGCAATACAACTTCACCATTCGCCACAAAAGGGGCCGTGACCACGGTAACGCAGACGGGCTGTCCCGACAAGGAGAGGTCGCGGACGGGCGCACGGGGGAACACCGGAGTGTGCTGCCCCCTAGCGCCCTCAAAAGGGGGGAGGTGTGAGGCAAATCCCGGGATATGAAGATGAATTATGACTCCAGTCATAATCCCTCATCACTCCCTGGCAGTGCCCCCCTCCCTTCTTGTTCTCAGTGTTCCACTTACACCTCCATGGCCATGTCCTGTGATATGGAGATGAGGTGGTGTGGGAACAATGGACACAGGATGACTCCCTGCCGTCACCCTGTAGTAGGAGCTGCTATCTCATTAGCAAGGCTATGGAACTAGCCAGACAGAACGACTCCAGTAAAAAATGGTTCATATCTCGCAAGCCATATTTCCGATAAATATGGCAACCATAAAAATGGTGTCTCCGTATGTGGACGATGCCGGCACACCCTTTTTATGGGAGCAGGACATTGGGAAATGCCCCAGGCGTGATATCAGCCAATGGGGAACTGGCAGACAGGTCATGAGTCCCCTCGTTCTGTAGCTAAATTCATAACTGTCACAATGAGAGCATTGGCGTCCGCCTACGACGCTCCCAGGCAAAGTTATGGCCCATATTCCATGTTGGGATATTGTCCATAACTCAAGCCAGGGGTGGAGCAGTGCTTCCCTGTGAGGTCACGAAGGTAGGAGGGGACCTGGATTTGGCCAGGTTGATAACCCTACTTCGGCCATTTTCCAGTGTTCTTTTCGCTGGGGGCACGTGTAGGAAACATCTGTGGGAAGGATCCTAGAAACCTGGCCTACAGCGCCCCCCTGTGGCCAGACGCAACAAGGTAACTGCTGGAACTGTGTATGCCTGTTTGTAACCCATGCTTTGATTGTAACTGTACTCTGACATATGTATATTCTGTGGATTCCCTATTGTATATATTGTAGTTTCTAGTGTGCTTTAGGCTGATTAAATTATATAATTAATCTTGGGCTGTTCTGTTATCTCGATCTTGAATCCCACGTCTGTGTGTTGGGCTAATAGTTACCGTGAAGCGGTTGGTGGCAGCGAATTGTGCCAAGGATTATTGTGGGGAGGCCAGTGAGATTCGGGGAGATTTTATATATTCCGCCCGCGGAGGTCGGGGGAATATATACCCTACTCTCACCGGGGACCCTTCAATAATCGGCATAAGTAGTATAGCGGCCTCCTTGCTTATTGTCGGGCAATTCCATAATTGGCCGGACTATAAGAGGGGCGCTAGAGAGCGCGTCACGTGCTCTGTCTGTCGGTCGGGAGGTATAAAGGAGGGGTGACCCCCACTTGTTACCCCCCGATTGTGACGTACTGGTAGCCAGCGCGGGGGATTTCTGAGTGACCCCCCCGGTGGTTTGTGACACAGATGATGGGAGAGATCTCTGCATGGAGTAAATAGTCAATAGAAAAATTCATTAAAAATACTGACAGTAAAATTACAGAAACGTGATCCCCTGTAATGCTACGTTGTATCGCTGCAGCCTTGAACCGGTCTCGTGGCATCAATGGGTCACTTTCTAGAATAAGGAGACGATGAGACGCTGCTGTATTAGGATTAAGAGAATTGTCTCCGCTGTCATCCATGAAATCCCCTGATATATCTCATCACCGCAGCTCCAGGAAATCTTGTGCATGCGCGCGGCTCATTCCGGCAGCGTCAGTGCACACGTCCCGGCTTCAGAGAGCGCACTGCGCACTATCAGGGGTGCAGAAGCTGGCGTCTGACCATGCGAAGTGCGCCTCTCTGAAGCCGGGACGCGTAGAATGAGCCTCGCGCATGCGCAAGATTTCCAGCAGCTGACACCGGCTTGTAGAAATCATGGCATCACACACACAGGGGAGTGATAACATGGAGAGAGGGCGACTAATCAGGGGAAACAACGCCCACAGGAGAATGATAACATGGAGAGAGGGCGACTAATCAGAGGAAACAACGCCCACAGGAGAATGATAACATGGAGAGAGGGCGACTAATCAGAGGAAACAACGCCCACAGGAGAATGATAACATGGAGAGAGGGCGACTAATCAGGGAAAACAACGCCCACAGGAGAATGATAACATGGAGAGAGGGCGACTAATCAGAGGAAACAACGCCCACAGGAGAATGATAACATGGAGAGAGGGTGACTAATCAGAGGAAACAACGCCCACAGGAGAATGATAACATGGAGAGAGGGTGACTAATCAGAGGAAACAACGCCCACAGGAGAATGATAACATGGAGAGAGGGTGACTAATCAGAGGAAACAACGCCCACAGGAGAATGATAACATGGAGAGAGGGTGACTAATCAGAGGAAACAACGCCCACAGGAGAATGATAACATGGAGAGAGGGTGACTAATCAGGGGAAACAACGCCCACAGGAGAATGATAACATGGAGAGAGGGTGACTAATCAGGGGAAACAACGCCCACAGGAGAATGATAACATGGAGAGAGGGTGACTAATCAGAGGAAACAACGCCCACAGGAGAATGATAACATGGAGAGAGGGTGACTAATCAGGGGAAGCAACGCCCACAGGAGAATGATAACATGGAGAGAGGGTGACTAATCAGAGGAAACAACGCCCACAGGGAGTGATAACATGGAGAGAGGGTGACTAATCAGAGGAAACAACGCCCACAGGAGAATGATAACATGGAGAGAGGGTGACTAATCAGGGGAAACCATGCCCACAGGAGAATGATAACATGGAGAGAGGGTTACTAATCAGGGGAAACAACGCGCACAGGAGAATGATAACATGGAGAGAGGGTGACTAATCAGAGGAAACAACGCCCACAGGAGAATGATAACATGGAGAGAGGGTGACTAATCAGGGGAAACAACGCCCACAGGGAGTGATAACATGGAGAGAGGGTGACTAACCAGAGGAAACAACGCCCACAGGAGAATGATAACATGGAGAGAGGGTGACTAATCAGGGGAAACAACGCCCACAGGGAGTGATAACATGGAGAGAGGGTGACTAATCAGGGGAAACAACGCCCACAGGAGAATGATAACATGGAGAGAGGGTGACTAATCAGAGGAAACAACGCCCACAGGAGAATGATAACATGGAGAGAGGGTGACTAATCAGAGGAAACAACGCCCACAGGGAGTGATAACATGGAGAGAGGGTGACTAATCAGAGGAAACAACGCCCACAGGAGAATGATAACATGGAGAGAGGGTGACTAATCAGGGGAAACCATGCCCACAGGAGAATGATAACATGGAGAGAGGGTTACTAATCAGGGGAAACAACGCGCACAGGAGAATGATAACATGGAGAGAGGGTGACTAATCAGAGGAAACAACGCCCACAGGAGAATGATAACATGGAGAGAGGGTGACTAATCAGGGGAAACAACGCCCACAGGGAGTGATAACATGGAGAGAGGGTGACTAACCAGAGGAAACAACGCCCACAGGAGAATGATAACATGGAGAGAGGGTGACTAATCAGGGGAAACAACGCCCACAGGGAGTGATAACATGGAGAGAGGGTGACTAATCAGGGGAAACAACGCCCACAGGAGAATGATAACATGGAGAGAGGGTGACTAATCAGAGGAAACAACGCCCACAGGAGAATGATAACATGGAGAGAGGGTGACTAATCAGGGGAAACCATGCCCACAGGAGAATGATAACATGGAGAGAGGGTGACTAATCAGAGGAAACAACGCCCACAGGAGAATGATAACATGGAGAGAGGGTGACTAATCAGAGGAAACAACGCCCACAGGGAATGATAACATGGAGAGAGGGTGACTAATCAGGGGAAGCAACGCCCACAGGAGAATGATAACATGGAGAGAGGGTGACTAATCAGAGGAAACAACGCCCACAGGAGAATGATAACATGGAGAGAGGGTGACTAATCAGAGGAAACAACGCCCACAGGGAGTGATAACATGGAGAGAGGGTGACTAATCAGGGAAAACAACGCCCACAGGAGAATGATAACATGGAGAGAGGGTGACTAATCAGGGAAAACAACGCCCACAGGAGAATGATAACATGGAGAGAGGGTGACTAATCAGGGGAAACAATGCCCACAGGAGAATGATAACATGGAGAGAGGGTGACTAATCAGAGGAAACAACGCCCACAGGGAGTGATAACATGGAGAGAGGGTGACTAATCAGAGGAAACAACGCCCACAGGAGAATGATAACATGGAGAGAGGGTGACTAATCAGAGGAAACAACGCCCACAGGAGAATGATAACATGGAGAGAGGGTGACTAATCAGGGGAAACAACGCCCACAGGAGAATGATAACATGGAGAGAGGGTGACTAATCAGGGGAAACAACGCCCACAGGAGAATGATAACATGGAGAGAGGGTGACTAATCAGGGGAAGCAACGCCCACAGGAGAATGATAACATGGAGAGAGGGTGACTAATCAGGGGAAACAACGCCCACAGGAGAATGATAACATGGAGAGAGGGTGACTAATCAGAGGAAACAACGCCCACAGGAGAATGATAACATGGAGAGAGGGTGACTAATCAGGGGAAACAACGCCCACAGGGAGTGATAACATGGAGAGAGGGTGACTAATCAGAGGAAACAACGCCCACAGGAGAATGATAACATGGAGAGAGGGTGACTAATCAGGGGAAACAACGCCCACAGGGAGTGATAACATGGAGAGAGGGTGACTAATCAGGGGAAACAACGCCCACAGGAGAATGATAACATGGAGAGAGGGTGACTAATCAGAGGAAACAACGCCCACAGGAGAATGATAACATGGAGAGAGGGTGACTAATCAGGGGAAACCATGCCCACAAGAGAATGATAACATGGAGAGAGGGTGACTAATCAGAGGAAACAACGCCCACAGGAGAATGATAACATGGAGAGAGGGTGACTAATCAGAGGAAACAACGCCCACAGGGAATGATAACATGGAGAGAGGGTGACTAATCAGGGGAAGCAACGCCCACAGGAGAATGATAACATGGAGAGAGGGTGACTAATCAGAGGAAACAACGCCCACAGGAGAATGATAACATGGAGAGAGGGTGACTAATCAGAGGAAACAACGCCCACAGGGAGTGATAACATGGAGAGAGGGTGACTAATCAGGGAAAACAACGCCCACAGGAGAATGATAACATGGAGAGAGGGTGACTAATCAGGGGAAACAATGCCCACAGGAGAATGATAACATGGAGAGAGGGTGACTAATCAGAGGAAACAACGCCCACAGGAGAATGATAACATGGAGAGAGGGTGACTAATCAGGGGAAACAATGCCCACAGGAGAATGATAACATGGAGAGAGGGTGACTAATCAGGGGAAACAATGCCCACAGGAGAATGATAACATGGAGAGAGGGTGACTAATCAGGGGAAACAACGCCCACAGGAGAATGATAACATGGAGAGAGGGTGACTAATCAGGGGAAGCAACGCCCACAGGAGAATGATAACATGGAGAGAGGGTGACTAATCAGGGGAAACAACGCCCACAGGAGAATGATAACATGGGGAGAGGGTGACTAATCAGGGGAAACAATGCCCACAGGAGAATGATAACATGGAGAGAGGGTGCCTAATCAGGGGAAACAACGCCCACAGGGAATGATAACATGGAGAGAGGGTGACTAATCAGAGGAAACAACGCCCACAGGGAGTGATAACATGGAGAGAGGGTGACTAATCAGGGAAAACAACGCCCACAGGAGAATGATAACATGGAGAGAGGGTGACTAATCAGGGGAAACAATGCCCACAGGAGAATGATAACATGGAGAGAGGGTGACTAATCAGAGGAAACAACGCCCACAGGAGAATGATAACATGGAGAGAGGGTGACTAATCAGGGGAAACAATGCCCACAGGAGAATGATAACATGGAGAGAGGGTGACTAATCAGGGGAAACAATGCCCACAGGAGAATGATAACATGGAGAGAGGGTGACTAATCAGGGGAAACAACGCCCACAGGAGAATGATAACATGGAGAGAGGGTGACTAATCAGGGGAAGCAACGCCCACAGGAGAATGATAACATGGAGAGAGGGTGACTAATCAGGGGAAACAACGCCCACAGGAGAATGATAACATGGAGAGAGGGTGACTAATCAGGGGAAACAATGCCCACAGGAGAATGATAACATGGAGAGAGGGTGACTAATCAGGGGAAACAACGCCCACAGGAGAATGATAACATGGAGAGAGGGTGACTAATCAGGGGAAACAATGCCCACAGGAGAATGATAACATGGAGAGAGGGTGACTAATCAGAGGAAACAACGCCCACAGGAGAATGATAACATGGAGAGAGGGCGACTAATCAGAGGAAACAACGCCCACAGGAGAATGATAACATGGAGAGAGGGTGACTAATCAGGGGAAACAACGCCCACAGGAGAATGATAACATGGAGAGAGGGTGACTAATCAGGGGAAACAATGCCCACAGGAGAATGATAACATAGAGAGAGGGTGACTAATCAGGGGAAACAACGCCCACAGGAGAATGATAACATGGAGAGAGGGTGACTAATCAGGGGAAGCAACGCCCACAGGAGAATGATAACATGGAGAGAGGGTGACTAATCAGGGGAAACAACGCCCACAGGAGAATGATAACATGGAGAGAGGGTGACTAATCAGGGGAAACAACGCCCACAGGAGAATGATAACATGGAGAGAGGGTGACTAATCAGGGGAAACAATGCCCACAGGAGAATGATAACATGGAGAGAGGGTGACTAATCAGGGGAAACAACGCCCACAGGAGAATGATAACATGGAGAGAGGGTGACTAATCAGGGGAAGCAACGCCCACAGGAGAATGATAACATGGAGAGAGGGTGACTAATCAGGGGAAACAACGCCCACAGGAGAATGATAACATGGAGAGAGGGTGACTAATCAGGGGAAACAACGCCCACAGGAGAATGATAACATGGAGAGAGGGTGACTAATCAGGGGAAACAACGCCCACAGGAGAATGATAACATGGAGAGAGGGTGACTAATCAGGGGAAACAACGCCCACAGGAGAATGATAACATGGAGAGAGGGTGACTAATCAGAGGAAACAATGCCCACAGGAGAATGATAACATGGAGAGAGGGCGACTAATCAGAGGAAACAACGCCCACAGGAGAATGATAACATGGAGAGAGGGCGACTAATCAGGGGAAACAACGCCCACAGGAGAATGATAACATGGAGAGAGGGCGACTAATCAGGGGAAACAACGCCCACAGGAGAATGATAACATGGAGAGAGGGTGACTAATCAGGGGAAACAACGCCCACAGGAGAATGATAACATGGAGAGAGGGCGACTAATCAGAGGAAACAACGCCCACAGGAGAATGATAACATGGAGAGAGGGCGACTAATCAGGGGAAACAACGCCCACAGGAGAATGATAACATGGAGAGAGGGTGACTAATCAGGGGAAACAACGCCCACAGGAGAATGATAACATGGAGAGAGGGTGACTAATCAGAGGAAACAACGCCCACAGGAGAATGATAACATGGAGAGAGGGCGACTAATCAGGGGAAACAACGCCCACAGGAGAATGATAACATGGAGAGAGGGCGACTAATCAGGGGAAACAACGCCCACAGGAGAATGATAACATGGAGAGAGGGTGACTAATCAGGGGAAACAATGCCCACAGGAGAATGATAACATGGAGAGAGGGTGACTAATCAGGGGAAACAACGCCCACAGGAGAATGATAACATGGAGAGAGGGTGACTAATCAGGGGAAACAATGCCCACAGGAGAATGATAACATGGAGAGAGGGTGACTAATCAGAGGAAACAACGCCCACAGGAGAATGATAACATGGAGAGAGGGCGACTAATCAGAGGAAACAACGCCCACAGGAGAATGATAACATGGAGAGAGGGCGACTAATCAGGGGAAACAACGCCCACAGGAGAATGATAACATGGAGAGAGGGCGACTAATCAGGGGAAACAATGCCCACAGGAGAATGATAACATGGAGAGAGGGTGACTAATCAGGGGAAACAACGCCCACATGAGAATGATAACATGGAGAGAGGGTGACTAATCAGGGGAAACAATGCCCACAGGAGAATGATAACATGGAGAGAGGGTGACTAATCAGAGGAAACAACGCCCACAGGAGAATGATAACATGGAGAGAGGGCGACTAATCAGAGGAAACAACGCCCACAGGAGAATGATAACATGGAGAGAGGGTGACTAATCAGGGGAAACAACGCCCACAGGAGAATGATAACATGGAGAGAGGGTGACTAATCAGGGGAAACAATGCCCACAGGAGAATGATAACATGGAGAGAGGGCGACTAATCAGAGGAAACAACGCCCACAGGAGAATGATAACATGGAGAGAGGGTGACTAATCAGGGGAAACAACGCCCACAGGAGAATGATAACATGGAGACAGGGTGACTAATCAGGGGAAACAACGCCCACAGGGAGTGATAACATGGAGAGAGGGTGACTAATCAGAGGAAACAACGCCCACAGGAGAATGATAACATGGAGAGAGGGTGACTAATCAGGGGAAACAACGCCCACAGGGAGTGATAACATGGAGAGAGGGTGACTAATCAGAGGAAACAACGCCCACAGGAGAATGATAACATGGAGAGAGGGCGACTAATCAGAGGAAACAACGCCCACAGGAGAATGATAACATGGAGAGAGGACGACTAATCAGGGGAAACAACGCCCACAGGAGAATGATAACATGGAGAGAGGGTGACTAATCAGAGGAAACAATGCCCACAGGAGAATGATAACATGGAGAGAGGGCGACTAATCAGGGGAAGCAACGCCCACAGGAGAATGATAACATGGAGAGAGGGTGACTAATCAGAGGAAACAAGCCAACAGGAGAATGATAACATGGAGAGAGGGCGACTAATCAGGGGAAGCAACGCCCACAGGAGAATGATAACATGGAGAGAGGGTGACTAATCAGGGGAAGCAACGCCCACAGGAGAATGATAACATGGAGAGAGGGTGACTAATCAGGGGAAACAACGCCCACAGGAGAATGATAACATGGAGAGAGGGTGACTAATCAGAGGAAACAACGCCCACAGGAGAATGATAACATGGAGAGAGGGTGACTAATCAGAGGAAACAAGCCAACAGGAGAATGATAACATGGAGAGAGGGCGACTAATCAGGGGAAGCAACGCCCACAGGAGAATGATAACATGGAGAGAGGGTGACTAATCAGGGGAAGCAACGCCCACAGGAGAATGATAACATGGAGAGAGGGTGACTAATCAGGGGAAACAACGCCCACAGGAGAATGATAACATGGAGAGAGGGTGACTAATCAGAGGAAACAACGCCCACAGGAGAATGATAACATGGAGAGAGGGTGACTAATCAGAGGAAACAATGCCCACAGGAGAATGATAACATGGAGAGAGGGTGACTAATCAGGGGAAGCAACGCCCACAGGAGAATGATAACATGGAGAGAGGGTGACTAATCAGGGGAAGCAACGCCCACAGGAGAATGATAACATGGAGAGAGGGTGACTAATCAGGGGAAACAACGCCCACAGGAGAATGATAACATGGAGAGAGGGCGACTAATCAGAGGAAACAACGCCCACAGGAGAATGATAACATGGAGAGAGGGCGACTAATCAGAGGAAACAACGCCCACAGGAGAATGATAACATGGAGAGAGGGCGACTAATCAGGGGAAACAACGCCCACAGGAGAATGATAACATGGAGAGAGGGTGACTAATCAGAGGAAACAACGCCCACAGGAGAATGATAACATGGAGAGAGGGCGACTAATCAGAGGAAACAATGCCCACAGGAGAATGATAACATGGAGAGAGGGCGACTAATCAGGGGAAGCAACGCCCACAGGAGAATGATAACATGGAGAGAGGGTGACTAATCAGAGGAAACAATGCCCACAGGAGAATGATAACATGGAGAGAGGGCGACTAATCAGAGGAAACAACGCCCACAGGAGAATGATAACATGGAGAGAGGGCGACTAATCAGGGGAAACAACGCCCACAGGAGAATGATAACATGGAGAGAGGGTGACTAATCAGAGGAAACAATGCCCACAGGAGAATGATAACATGGAGAGAGGGTGACTAATCAGAGGAAACAACGCCCACAGGAGAATGATAACATGGAGAGAGGGTGACTAATCAGGGGAAGCAACGCCCACAGGAGAATGATAACATGGAGAGAGGGTGACTAATCAGAGGAAACAATGCCCACAGGAGAATGATAACATGGAGAGAGGGTGACTAATCAGGGGAAGCAACTCCCACAGGAGAATGATAACATGGAGAGAGGGTGACTAATCAGGGGAAGCAACGCCCACAGGAGAATGATAACATGGAGAGAGGGTGACTAATCAGAGGAAACAATGCCCACAGGAGAATGATAACATGGAGAGAGGGTGACTAATCAGGGGAAACAACGCCCACAGGAGAATGATAACATGGAGAGAGGGTGACTAATCAGAGGAAGCAATGCCCACAGGAGAATGATAACATGGAGAGAGGGTGACTAATCAGAGGAAACAACGCCCACAGGAGAATGATAACATGGAGAGAGGGTGACTAATCAGGGGAAACAACGCCCACAGGAGAATGATAACATGGAGAGAGGGTGACTAATCAGGGGAAACAACGCCCACAGGAGAATGATAACATGGAGAGAGGGTGACTAATCAGAGGAAACAATGCCCACAGGAGAATGATAACATGGAGAGAGGGTGACTAATCAGAGGAAACAACGCCCACAGGAGAATGATAACATGGAGAGAGGGTGACTAATCAGAGGAAACAACGCCCACAGGAGAATGATAACATGGAGAGAGGGTGACTAATCAGGGGAAACAACGCCCACAGGAGAATGATAACATGGAGAGAGGGTGACTAATCAGGGGAAACAATGCCCACAGGAGAATGATAACATGGAGAGAGGGTGACTAATCAGGGGAAACAATGCCCACAGGAGAATGATAACATGGAGAGAGGGCGACTAATCAGAGGAAACAACGCCCACAGGAGAATGATAACATGGAGAGAGGGTGACTAATCAGAGGAAACAATGCCCACAGGAGAATGATAACATGGAGAGAGGGTGACTAATCAGAGGAAACAACGCCCACAGGAGAATGATAACATGGAGAGAGGGTGACTAATCAGGGGAAACAACGCCCACAGGAGAATGATAACATGGAGAGAGGGTGACTAATCAGGGGAAACAACGCCCACAGGAGAATGATAACATGGAGAGAGGGTGACTAATCAGAGGAAACAACGCCCACAGGAGAATGATAACATGGAGAGAGGGTGACTAATCAGAGGAAACAAGCCAACAGGAGAATGATAACATGGAGAGAGGGCGACTAATCAGGGGAAGCAACGCCCACAGGAGAATGATAACATGGAGAGAGGGTGACTAATCAGGGGAAGCAACGCCCACAGGAGAATGATAACATGGAGAGAGGGTGACTAATCAGGGGAAACAACGCCCACAGGAGAATGATAACATGGAGAGAGGGTGACTAATCAGAGGAAACAACGCCCACAGGAGAATGATAACATGGAGAGAGGGTGACTAATCAGAGGAAACAATGCCCACAGGAGAATGATAACATGGAGAGAGGGTGACTAATCAGGGGAAGCAACGCCCACAGGAGAATGATAACATGGAGAGAGGGTGACTAATCAGGGGAAGCAACGCCCACAGGAGAATGATAACATGGAGAGAGGGTGACTAATCAGGGGAAACAACGCCCACAGGAGAATGATAACATGGAGAGAGGGCGACTAATCAGAGGAAACAACGCCCACAGGAGAATGATAACATGGAGAGAGGGCGACTAATCAGAGGAAACAACGCCCACAGGAGAATGATAACATGGAGAGAGGGCGACTAATCAGGGGAAACAACGCCCACAGGAGAATGATAACATGGAGAGAGGGTGACTAATCAGAGGAAACACAGCCCACAGGAGAATGATAACATGGAGAGAGGGTGACTAATCAGAGGAAACAATGCCCACAGGAGAATGATAACATGGAGAGAGGGCGACTAATCAGGGGAAGCAACGCCCACAGGAGAATGATAACATGGAGAGAGGGTGACTAATCAGAGGAAACAAGCCAACAGGAGAATGATAACATGGAGAGAGGGCGACTAATCAGAGGAAACAATGCCCACAGGAGAATGATAACATGGAGAGAGGGTGACTAATCAGGGGAAGCAACGCCCACAGGAGAATGATAACATGGAGAGAGGGTGACTAATCAGAGGAAACAACGCCCACAGGAGAATGATAACATGGAGAGAGGGCGACTAATCAGAGGAAACAACGCCCACAGGAGAATGATAACATGGAGAGAGGGCGACTAATCAGGGGAAACAACGCCCACAGGAGAATGATAACATGGAGAGAGGGTGACTAATCAGAGGAAACAATGCCCACAGGAGAATGATAACATGGAGAGAGGGTGACTAATCAGAGGAAACAACGCCCACAGGAGAATGATAACATGGAGAGAGGGTGACTAATCAGGGGAAGCAACGCCCACAGGAGAATGATAACATGGAGAGAGGGTGACTAATCAGAGGAAACAATGCCCACAGGAGAATGATAACATGGAGAGAGGGTGACTAATCAGGGGAAGCAACTCCCACAGGAGAATGATAACATGGAGAGAGGGTGACTAATCAGGGGAAGCAACGCCCACAGGAGAATGATAACATGGAGAGAGGGTGACTAATCAGAGGAAACAATGCCCACAGGAGAATGATAACATGGAGAGAGGGTGACTAATCAGGGGAAACAACGCCCACAGGAGAATGATAACATGGAGAGAGGGTGACTAATCAGAGGAAGCAATGCCCACAGGAGAATGATAACATGGAGAGAGGGTGACTAATCAGAGGAAACAACGCCCACAGGAGAATGATAACATGGAGAGAGGGTGACTAATCAGGGGAAACAACGCCCACAGGAGAATGATAACATGGAGAGAGGGTGACTAATCAGGGGAAACAACGCCCACAGGAGAATGATAACATGGAGAGAGGGTGACTAATCAGAGGAAACAATGCCCACAGGAGAATGATAACATGGAGAGAGGGTGACTAATCAGAGGAAACAACGCCCACAGGAGAATGATAACATGGAGAGAGGGTGACTAATCAGAGGAAACAACGCCCACAGGAGAATGATAACATGGAGAGAGGGTGACTAATCAGGGGAAACAACGCCCACAGGAGAATGATAACATGGAGAGAGGGTGACTAATCAGGGGAAACAATGCCCACAGGAGAATGATAACATGGAGAGAGGGTGACTAATCAGGGGAAACAATGCCCACAGGAGAATGATAACATGGAGAGAGGGCGACTAATCAGAGGAAACAACGCCCACAGGAGAATGATAACATGGAGAGAGGGTGACTAATCAGAGGAAACAATGCCCACAGGAGAATGATAACATGGAGAGAGGGTGACTAATCAGAGGAAACAACGCCCACAGGAGAATGATAACATGGAGAGAGGGTGACTAATCAGGGGAAACAACGCCCACAGGAGAATGATAACATGGAGAGAGGGTGACTAATCAGAGGAAACAACGCCCACAGGAGAATGATAACATGGAGAGAGGGTGACTAATCAGAGGAAACAACGCCCACAGGAGAATGATAACATGGAGAGAGGGCGACTAATCAGAGGAAACAACGCCCACAGGAGAATGATAACATGGAGAGAGGGCGACTAATCAGAGGAAACAACGCCCACAGGAGAATGATAACATGGAGAGAGGGTGACTAATCAGAGGAAACAACGCCCACAGGAGAATGATAACATGGAGAGAGGGTGACTAATCAGGGGAAACAACGCCCACAGGAGAATGATAACATGGAGAGAGGGTGACTAATCAGAGGAAACAACGCCCACAGGAGAATGATAACATGGAGAGAGGGTGACTAATCAGAGGAAACAACGCCCACAGGAGAATGATAACATGGAGAGAGGGTGACTAATCAGAGGAAACAACGCCCACAGGAGAATGATAACATGGAGAGAGGGTGACTAATCAGGGGAAACAATGCCCACAGGAGAATGATAACATGGAGAGAGGGTGACTAATCAGAGGAAACAACGCCCACAGGAGAATGATAACATGGAGAGAGGGTGACTAATCAGAGGAAACAACGCCCACAGGAGAATGATAACATGGAGAGAGGGTGACTAATCAGAGGAAACAACGCCCACAGGAGAATGATAACATGGAGAGAGGGTGACTAATCAGGGGAAACAACGCCCACAGGAGAATGATAACATGGAGAGAGGGTGACTAATCAGAGGAAACAACGCCCACAGGAGAATGATAACATGGAGAGAGGGTGACTAATCAGAGGAAACAACGCCCACAGGAGAATGATAACATGGAGAGAGGGTGACTAATCAGGGGAAACAATGCCCACAGGAGAATGATAACATGGAGAGAGGGTGACTAATCAGGGGAAACAATGCCCACAGGAGAATGATAACATGGAGAGAGGGTGACTAATCAGAGGAAACAATGCCCACAGGAGAATGATAACATGGAGAGAGGGTGACTAATCAGAGGAAACAATGCCCACAGGAGAATGATAACATGGAGAGAGGGCGACTAATCAGGGGAAACCATGCCCACAGGAGAATGATAACATGGAGAGATGGTGACTAATCAGGGGAAGCAACGCCCACAGGAGAATGATAACATGGAGAGAGGGTGACTAATCAGAGGAAACAACGCCCACAGGAGAATGATAACATGGAGAGAGGGTGACTAATCAGGGGAAACAACGCCCACAGGAGAATGATAACATGGAGAGAGGGTGACTAATCAGGGGAAGCAACGCCCACAGGAGAATGATAACATGGAGAGAGGGTGACTAATCAGAGGAAACAACGCCCACAGGAGAATGATAACATGGAGAGAGGGCGACTAATCAGAGGAAACAACGCCCACAGGAGAATGATAACATGGAGAGAGGGTGACTAATCAGAGGAAACAACGCCCACAGGAGAATGATAACATGGAGAGAGGGTGACTAATCAGGGGAAACAACGCCCACAGGGGAATGATAACATGGAGAGAGGGTGACTAATCATGGGAAACAACGCCCACAGGAGAATGATAACATGGAGAGAGGGTGACTAATCAGAGGAAACAACGCCCACAGGAGAATGATAACATGGAGAGAGGGTGACTAATCAGAGGAAACAACGCCCACAGGAGAATGATAACATGGAGAGAGGGTGACTAATCAGGGGAAGCAACGCCCACAGGAGAATGATAACATGGAGAGAGGGTGACTAATCAGAGGAAACAATGCCCACAGGAGAATGATAACATGGAGAGAGGGTGACTAATCAGAGGAAACAACGCCCACAGGAGAATGATAACATGGAGAGAGCGACTAATCAGAGGAAACAACGCCCACAGGAGAATGATAACATGGAGAGAGGGTGACTAATCAGAGGAAACAACGCCCACAGGAGAATGATAACATGGAGAGAGGGTGACTAATCAGGGGAAGCAACGCCCACAGGAGAATGATAACATGGAGAGAGGGTGACTAATCAGGGGAAGCAACGCCCACAGGGGAATGATAACATGGAGAGAGGGTGACTAATCAGAGGAAACAACGCCCACAGGAGAATGATAACATGGAGAGAGGGTGACTAATCAGGGGAAGCAACGCCCACAGGAGAATGATAACATGGAGAGAGGGTGACTAATCAGGGGAAGCAACGCCCACAGGGGAATGATAACATGGAGAGAGGGTGACTAATCAGAGGAAACAACGCCCACAGGAGAATGATAACATGGAGAGAGGGTGACTAATCAGAGGAAACAACGCCCACAGGAGAATGATAACATGGAGAGAGGGTGACTAATCAGGGGAAACAACGCCCACAGGAGAATGATAACATGGAGAGAGGGCGACTAATCAGAGGAAACAATGCCCACAGGAGAATGATAACATGGAGAGAGGGTGACTAATCAGAGGAAACAACGCCCACAGGAGAATGATAACATGGAGAGAGGGTGACTAATCAGGGGAAGCAACGCCCCCAGGAGAATGATAACATGGAGAGAGGGTGACTAATCAGAGGAAACAATGCCCACAGGAGAATGATAACATGGAGAGAGGGTGACTAATCAGGGGAAACAACGCCCACAGGAGAATGATAACATGGAGAGAGGGTGACTAATCAGAGGAAACAACGCCCACAGGAGAATGATAACATGGAGAGAGGGTGACTAATCAGGGGAAACAACGCCCACAGGAGAATGATAACATGGAGAGAGGGCGACTAATCAGAGGAAACAACGCCCACAGGAGAATGATAACATGGAGAGAGGGTGACTAATCAGGGGAAGCAACGCCCACAGGAGAATGATAACATGGAGAGAGGGTGACTAATCAGGGGAAACAACGCCCACAGGAGAATGATAACATGGAGAGAGGGTGACTAATCAGGGGAAACAACGCCCACAGGAGAATGATAACATGGAGAGAGGGTGACTAATCAGGGGAAACAACGCCCACAGGAGAATGATAACATGGAGAGAGGGCGACTAATCAGAGGAAACAACGCCCACAGGAGAATGATAACATGGAGAGAGGGTGACTAATCAGAGGAAACAACGCCCACAGGAGAATGATAACATGGAGAGAGGGTGACTAATCAGAGGAAACAATGCCCACAGGAGAATGATAACATGGAGAGAGGGTGACTAATCAGAGGAAACAACGCCCACAGGAGAATGATAACATGGAGAGAGGGTGACTAATCAGGGGAAACAACGCCCACAGGAGAATGATAACATGGAGAGAGGGTGACTAATCAGAGGAAACAACGCCCACAGGAGAATGATAACATGGAGAGAGGGTGACTAATCAGAGGAAACAATGCCCACAGGAGAATGATAACATGGAGAGAGGGTGACTAATCAGAGGAAACAACGCCCACAGGAGAATGATAACATGGAGAGAGGGTGACTAATCAGGGGAAACAACGCCCACAGGAGAATGATAACATGGAGAGAGGGTGACTAATCAGGGGAAACAACGCCCACAGGAGAATGATAACATGGAGAGAGGGTGACTAATCAGGGGAAGCAACGCCCACAGGAGAATGATAACATGGAGAGAGGGCGACTAATCAGAGGAAACAACGCCCACAGGAGAATGATAACATGGAGAGAGGGCGACTAATCAGGGGAAACCATGCCCACAGGAGAATGATAACATGGAGAGAGGGTGACTAATCAGAGGAAACAACGCCCACAGGAGAATGATAACATGGAGAGAGGGCGACTAATCAGGGGAAACAATGCCCACAGGAGAATGATAACATGGAGAGAGGGCGACTAATCAGGGGAAACAATGCCCACAGGAGAATGATAACATGGAGAGAGGGTGACTAATCAGAGGAAACAATGCCCACAGGAGAATGATAACATGGAGAGAGGGTGACTAATCAGGGGAAACAATGCCCACAGGAGAATGATAACATGGAGAGAGGGTGACTAATCAGAGGAAACAATGCCCACAGGGGAGTGATAACATGGAGAGAGGGCGACTAATCAGAGGAAACAACGCCCACAGGAGAATGATAACATGGAGAGAGGGTGACTAATCAGAGGAAACAACGCCCACAGGAGAATGATAACATGGAGAGAGGGTGACTAATCAGGGGAAACAATGCCCACAGGAGAATGATAACATGGAGAGAGGGCGACTAATCAGGGGAAACAATGCCCACAGGAGAATGATAACATGGAGAGAGGGCGACTAATCAGAGGAAACAATGCCCACAGGAGAATGATAACATGGAGAGAGGGTGACTAATCAGGGGAAACAACGCCCACAGGAGAATGATAACATGGAGAGAGGGTGACTAATCAGAGGAAACAACGCCCACAGGAGAATGATAACATGGAGAGAGGGTGACTAATCAGGGGAAACAACGCCCACAGGAGAATGATAACATGGAGAGAGGGTGACTAATCAGAGGAAACAACGCCCACAGGAGAATGATAACATGGAGAGAGGGTGACTAATCAGGGGAAGCAACGCCCACAGGAGAATGATAACATGGAGAGAGGGAGACTAATCAGAGGAAACAACGCCCACAGGAGAATGATAACATGGAGAGAGGGTGACTAATCAGGGGAAACAACGCCCACAGGAGAATGATAACATGGAGAGAGGGCGACTAATCAGGGGGATTACCGCCCACAGGAGAATGATAACATGGAGAGAGGGTGACTAATCAGGGGAAGCAACGCCCACAGGAGAATGATAACATGGAGAGAGGGTGACTAATCAGGGGAAGCAACGCCCACAGGAGAATGATAACATGGAGAGAGGGTGACTAATCAGGGGAAGCAACGCCCACAGGAGAATGATAACATGGAGAGAGGGTGACTAATCAGGGGAAGCAACGCCCACAGGAGAATGATAACATGGAGAGAGGGTGACTAATCAGAGGAAACAACGCCCACAGGAGAATGATAACATGGAGAGAGGGTGACTAATCAGGGGAAACCATGCCCACAGGAGAATGATAACATGGAGAGAGGGTGACTAATCAGAGGAAACAACGCCCACAGGAGAATGATAACATGGAGAGAGGGTGACTAATCAGGGGAAACAACGCCCACAGGAGAATGATAACATGGAGAGAGGGTGACTAATCAGAGGAAACAACGCCCACAGGAGAATGATAACATGGAGAGAGGGTGACTAATCAGAGGAAACAACGCCCACAGGAGAATGATAACATGGAGAGAGGGTGACTAATCAGGGGAAACAACGCCCACAGGAGAATGATAACATGGAGAGAGGGCGACTAATCAGAGGAAACAACGCCCACAGGAGAATGATAACATGGAGAGAGGGTGACTAATCAGAGGAAACAACGCCCACAGGAGAATGATAACATGGAGAGAGGGTGACTAATCAGGGGAAGCAACGCCCACAGGAGAATGATAACATGGAGAGAGGGTGACTAATCAGAGGAAACAACGCCCACAGGAGAATGATAACATGGAGAGAGGGCGACTAATCAGAGGAAACAACGCCCACAGGAGAATGATAACATGGAGAGAGGGCGACTAATCAGAGGAAACAACGCCCACAGGAGAATGATAACATGGAGAGAGGGTGACTAATCAGGGGAAACAATGCCCACAGGAGAATGATAACATGGAGAGAGGGTGACTAATCAGAGGAAACAATGCCCACAGGAGAATGATAACATGGAGAGAGGGTGACTAATCAGAGGAAACAACGCCCACAGGAGAATGATAACATGGAGAGAGGGTGACTAATCAGGGGAAGCAACGCCCACAGGAGAATGATAACATGGAGAGAGGGTGACTAATCAGGGGAAGCAACGCCCACAGGAGAATGATAACATGGAGAGAGGGTGACTAATCAGAGGAAACAACGCCCACAGGAGAATGATAACATGGAGAGAGGGTGACTAATCAGGGGAAACAACGCCCACAGGAGAATGATAACATGGAGAGAGGGTGACTAATCAGGGGAAACAACGCCCACAGGAGAATGATAACATGGAGAGAGGGTGACTAATCAGAGGAAACAACGCCCACAGGAGAATGATAACATGGAGAGAGGGTGACTAATCAGAGGAAACAACGCCCACAGGAGAATGATAACATGGAGAGAGGGTGACTAATCAGGGGAAGCAACGCCCACAGGAGAATGATAACATGGAGAGAGGGCGACTAATCAGAGGAAACAACGCCCACAGGAGAATGATAACATGGAGAGAGGGCGACTAATCAGGGGAAGCAACGCCCACAGGAGAATGATAACATGGAGAGAGGGTGACTAATCAGGGGAAACAACGCCCACAGGAGAATGATAACATGGAGAGAGGGCGACTAATCAGAGGAAACAACGCCCACAGGAGAATGATAACATGGAGAGAGGGCGACTAATCAGAGGAAACAAGCCAACAGGAGAATGATAACATGGAGAGAGGGCGACTAATCAGGGGAAACAATGCCCACAGGAGAATGATAACATGGAGAGAGGGTGACTAATCAGAGGAAACAACGCCCACAGGGAGTGATAACATGGAGAGAGGGCGACTAATCAGGGGAAACAACGCCCACAGGAGAATGATAACATGGAGAGAGGGTGACTAATCAGAGGAAACAATGCCCACAGGAGAATGATAACATGGAGAGAGGGTGACTAATCAGAGGAAACAACGCCCACAGGAGAATGATAACATGGAGAGAGGGTGACTAATCAGAGGAAACAATGCCCACAGGAGAATGATAACATGGAGAGAGGGTGACTAATCAGAGGAAACAACGCCCACAGGAGAATGATAACATGGAGAGAGGGTGACTAATCAGAGGAAACAATGCCCACAGGAGAATGATAACATGGAGAGAGGGTGACTAATCAGAGGAAACAATGCCCACAGGGGAATGATAACATGGAGAGAGGGTGACTAATCAGGGGAAACAACGCCCACAGGAGAATGATAACATGGAGAGAGGGTGACTAATCAGAGGAAACAAGCCAACAGGAGAATGATAACATGGAGAGAGGGTGACTAATCAGAGGAAACAACGCCCACAGGAGAATGATAACATGGAGAGAGGGCGACTAATCAGAGGAAACAACGCCCACAGGAGAATGATAACATGGAGAGAGGGTGACTAATCAGGGGAAACAACGCCCACAGGAGAATGATAACATGGAGAGAGGGTGACTAATCAGGGGAAACAACGCCCACAGGAGAATGATAACATGGAGAGAGGGTGACTAATCAGGGGAAACAACGCCCACAGGAGAATGATAACATGGAGAGAGGGTGACTAATCAGAGGAAACAACGCCCACAGGAGAATGATAACATGGAGAGAGGGCGACTAATCAGGGGAAACAATGCCCACAGGAGAATGATAACATGGAGAGAGGGTGACTAATCAGAGGAAACAACGCCCACAGGAGAATGATAACATGGAGAGAGGGTGACTAATCAGAGGAAACAACGCCCACAGGAGAATGATAACATGGAGAGAGGGTGACTAATCAGAGGAAACAACGCCCACAGGAGAATGATAACATGGAGAGAGGGTGACTAATCAGGGGAAACAATGCCCACAGGAGAATGATAACATGGAGAGAGGGTGACTAATCAGAGGAAACAATGCCCACAGGAGAATGATAACATGGAGAGAGGGTGACTAATCAGAGGAAACAATGCCCACAGGAGAATGATAACATGGAGAGAGGGCGACTAATCAGAGGAAACAACGCCCACAGGAGAATGATAACATGGAGAGAGGGTGACTAATCAGGGGAAACAACGCCCACAGGAGAATGATAACATGGAGAGAGGGTGACTAATCAGGGGAAACAACGCCCACAGGAGAATGATAACATGGAGAGAGGGTGACTAATCAGAGGAAACAACGCCCACAGGAGAATGATAACATGGAGAGAGGGTGACTAATCAGAGGAAACAACGCCCACAGGAGAATGATAACATGGAGAGAGGGTGACTAATCAGAGGAAACAACGCCCACAGGAGAATGATAACATGGAGAGAGGGTGACTAATCAGAGGAAACAACGCCCACAGGAGAAT
This sequence comes from Anomaloglossus baeobatrachus, assembly GCF_048569485.1. Taxonomy (NCBI): domain Eukaryota; kingdom Metazoa; phylum Chordata; class Amphibia; order Anura; family Aromobatidae; genus Anomaloglossus; species Anomaloglossus baeobatrachus. The sequence goes on along the minus strand of NW_027445031.1, from coordinate 112,573 downwards.
GATAACATGGAGAGAGGGCGACTAATCAGAGGAAACAACGCCCACAGGAGAATGATAACATGGAGAGAGGGTGACTAATCAGAGGAAACAACGCCCACAGGAGAATGATAACATGGAGAGAGGGTGACTAATCAGGGGAAACAATGCCCACAGGAGAATGATAACATGGAGAGAGGGTGACTAATCAGAGGAAACAATGCCCACAGGAGAATGATAACATGGAGAGAGGGTGACTAATCAGAGGAAACAATGCCCACAGGAGAATGATAACATGGAGAGAGGGTGACTAATCAGAGGAAACAACGCCCACAGGAGAATGATAACATGGAGAGAGGGTGACTAATCAGAGGAAACAACGCCCACAGGAGAATGATAACATGGAGAGAGGGTGACTAATCAGGGGAAGCAACGCCCACAGGAGAATGATAACATGGAGAGAGGGTGACTAATCAGAGGAAACAACGCCCACAGGAGAATGATAACATGGAGAGAGGGTGACTAATCAGAGGAAACAACGCCCACAGGAGAATGATAACATGGAGAGAGGGCGACTAATCAGGGGGATTACCGCCCACAGGAGAATGATAACATGGAGAGAGGGTGACTAATCAGGGGAAGCAACGCCCACAGGAGAATGATAACATGGAGAGAGGGTGACTAATCAGGGGAAGCAACGCCCACAGGAGAATGATAACATGGAGAGAGGGTGACTAATCAGAGGAAACAACGCCCACAGGAGAATGATAACATGGAGAGAGGGTGACTAATCAGGGGAAACCATGCCCACAGGAGAATGATAACATGGAGAGAGGGTGACTAATCAGGGGAAACAACGCCCACAGGAGAATGATAACATGGAGAGAGGGCGACTAATCAGAGGAAACAACGCCCACAGGAGAATGATAACATGGAGAGAGGGCGACTAATCAGAGGAAACAACGCCCACAGGAGAATGATAACATGGAGAGAGGGTGACTAATCAGGGGAAACAACGCCCACAGGAGAATGATAACATGGAGAGAGGGTGACTAATCAGAGGAAACAACGCCCACAGGAGAATGATAACATGGAGAGAGGGTGACTAATCAGAGGAAACAATGCCCACAGGAGAATGATAACATGGAGAGAGGGTGACTAATCAGAGGAAACAACGCCCACAGGAGAATGATAACATGGAGAGAGGGTGACTAATCAGGGGAAACAACGCCCACAGGAGAATGATAACATGGAGAGAGGGTGACTAATCAGAGGAAACAACGCCCACAGGGAGTGATAACATGGAGAGAGGGTGACTAATCAGAGGAAACAATGCCCACAGGAGAATGATAACATGGAGAGAGGGTGACTAATCAGAGGAAACAACGCCCACAGGAGAATGATAACATGGAGAGAGGGTGACTAATCAGGGGAAACAACGCCCACAGGAGAATGATAACATGGAGAGAGGGCGACTAATCAGAGGAAACAACGCCCACAGGAGAATGATAACATGGAGAGAGGGCGACTAATCAGGGGAAACAACGCCCACAGGAGAATGATAACATGGAGAGAGGGTGACTAATCAGAGGAAACAACGCCCACAGGAGAATGATAACATGGAGAGAGGGTGACTAATCAGAGGAAACAACGCCCACAGGAGAATGATAACATGGAGAGAGGGCGACTAATCAGAGGAAACAACGCCCACAGGAGAATGATAACATGGAGAGAGGGTGACTAATCAGGGGAAACAACGCCCACAGGAGAATGATAACATGGAGAGAGGGTGACTAATCAGGGGAAACAATGCCCACAGGAGAATGATAACATGGAGAGAGGGTGACTAATCAGAGGAAACAACGCCCACAGGAGAATGATAACATGGAGAGAGGGTGACTAATCAGGGGAAACAATGCCCACAGGAGAATGATAACATGGAGAGAGGGTGACTAATCAGAGGAAACAACGCCCACAGGAGAATGATAACATGGAGAGAGGGTGACTAATCAGAGGAAACAATGCCCACAGGAGAATGATAACATGGAGAGAGGGTGACTAATCAGAGGAAACAACGCCCACAGGAGAATGATAACATGGAGAGAGGGTGACTAATCAGGGGAAACAACGCCCACAGGAGAATGATAACATGGAGAGAGGGCGACTAATCAGAGGAAACAACGCCCACAGGAGAATGATAACATGGAGAGAGGGTGACTAATCAGAGGAAACAACGCCCACAGGAGAATGATAACATGGAGAGAGGGTGACTAATCAGGGGAAGCAACGCCCACAGGAGAATGATAACATGGAGAGAGGGTGACTAATCAGAGGAAACAACGCCCACAGGAGAATGATAACATGGAGAGAGGGTGACTAATCAGAGGAAACAACGCCCACAGGAGAATGATAACATGGAGAGAGGGTGACTAATCAGAGGAAACAACGCCCACAGGAGAATGATAACATGGAGAGAGGGTGACTAATCAGGGGAAGCAACGCCCACAGGAGAATGATAACATGGAGAGAGGGTGACTAATCAGGGGAAGCAACGCCCACAGGAGAATGATAACATGGAGAGAGGGCGACTAATCAGGGGAAACAATGCCCACAGGAGAATGATAACATGGAGAGAGGGTGACTAATCAGGGGAAACAACGCCCACAGGAGAATGATAACATGGAGAGAGGGTGACTAATCAGAGGAAACAATGCCCACAGGAGAATGATAACATGGAGAGAGGGCGACTAATCAGGGGAAACAATGCCCACAGGAGAATGATAACATGGAGAGAGGGTGACTAATCAGGGGAAGCAACGCCCACAGGAGAATGATAACATGGAGAGAGGGTGACTAATCAGGGGAAGCAACGCCCACAGGAGAATGATAACATGGAGAGAGGGTGACTAATCAGAGGAAACAACGCCCACAGGAGAATGATAACATGGAGAGAGGGCGACTAATCAGAGGAAACAACGCCCACAGGAGAATGATAACATGGAAAGAGGGTGACTAATCAGGGGAAACAATGCCCACAGGAGAATGATAACATGGAGAGAGGGTGACTAATCAGGGGAAACAACGCCCACAGGAGAATGATAACATGGAGAGAGGGCGACTAATCAGGGGAAACAACGCCCACAGGAGAATGATAACATGGAGAGAGGGTGACTAATCAGGGGAAGCAACGCCCACAGGAGAATGATAACATGGAGAGAGGGCGACTAATCAGGGGAAACAACGCCCACAGGAGAATGATAACATGGAGAGAGGGCGACTAATCAGAGGAAACAACGCCCACAGGAGAATGATAACATGGAGAGAGGGTGACTAATCAGAGGAAACAACGCCCACAGGAGAATGATAACATGGAGAGAGGGTGACTAATCAGAGGAAACAACGCCCACAGGAGAATGATAACATGGAGAGAGGGTGACTAATCAGGGGAAGCAACGCCCACAGGAGAATGATAACATGGAGAGAGGGCGACTAATCAGGGGAAACAACGCCCACAGGAGAATGATAACATGGAGAGAGGGCGACTAATCAGGGGAAACAACGCCCACAGGAGAATGATAACATGGAGAGAGGGCGACTAATCAGAGGAAACAACGCCCACAGGAGAATGATAACATGGAGAGAGGGTGACTAATTAGGGGAAACAACGCCCACAGGAGAATGATAACATGGAGAGAGGGTGACTAATCAGAGGAAACAACGCCCACAGGAGAATGATAACATGGAGAGAGGGTGACTAATCAGGGGGATTACCGCCCACAGGGGAGTGATTCCATGCAGAGAGCGACTAATCAGAGGAAACAATGCCCACAGGAGAATGATAACATGGAGAGAGGGTGACTAATCAGAGGAAACAACGCCCACAGGAGAATGATAACATGGAGAGAGGGTGACTAATCAGGGGGATTACCGCCCACAGGGGAGTGATTCCATGCAGAGAGCGACTAATCAGAGGAAACAATGCCCACAGGAGAATGATAACATGGAGAGAGGGTGACTAATCAGAGGAAACAACGCCCACAGGAGAATGATAACATGGAGAGAGGGTGACTAATCAGAGGAAACAACGCCCACAGGAGAATGATAACATGGAGAGAGGGTGACTAATCAGGGGAAACAACGCCCACAGGAGAATGATAACATGGAGAGAGGGTGACTAATCAGGGGAAGCAACGCCCACAGGAGAATGATAACATGGAGAGAGGGTGACTAATCAGGGGAAGCAACGCCCACAGGAGAATGATAACATGGAGAGAGGGTGACTAATCAGGGGAAGCAACGCCCACAGGAGAATGATAACATGGAGAGAGGGTGACTAATCAGGGGAAGCAACGCCCACAGGAGAATGATAACATGGAGAGAGGGTGACTAATCAGGGGAAACAACGCCCACAGGAGAATGATAACATGGAGAGAGGGCGACTAATCAGGGGAAACAACGCCCACAGGAGAATGATAACATGGAGAGAGGGCGACTAATCAGGGGAAACAATGCCCACAGGAGAATGATAACATGGAGAGAGGGTGACTAATCAGAGGAAACAACGCCCACAGGAGAATGATAACATGGAGAGAGGGTGACTAATCAGGGGAAACAACGCCCACAGGAGAATGATAACATGGAGAGAGGGCGACTAATCAGGGGAAACAATGCCCACAGGAGAATGATAACATGGAGAGAGGGTGACTAATCAGAGGAAACAACGCCCACAGGAGAATGATAACATGGAGAGAGGGCGACTAATCAGGGGGATTACCGCCCACAGGGGAGTGATTCCATGCAGAGAGCGACTAATCAGGGGAAATAGCCAATATGGAACATTCTGTTTTTCATTGACTGGGACATTGACTATGGTATGGATCGTCGTGGGAGCCCCTTGGATTACACCAGACCTGGATTTGTTTTTCTTTCTAATAAATTGTTTTTTTTCAAATAAAAATGTGTTTGTCGTCTATTTTTTTTTTTTTTATTACTGACTGGCTTTGTGATGTCGGGTATCTGATAGATGCCAGGACATCACTAACCCCAGGGCTTGATGCCAGGTGACATTACACATCTGGCATCAACCCCATATATTACCCTGTTTGCCACCGCACCAGGGCATCGGAAGGAGTTGGGGCGAAGCACCAGATTGGCACGTCTAATGGATGCGCCACTTCTGGGGCGGCTGTGGCCTGCTATTTTTAGGCTGGGGAGTGTCCAATAACAGTGGACCTCCCTAGTCTGAGAATACAAGACCACAGCTGTCTGCTTTACCTTGGCTGGTGATCCAATTTGGGGGGGACCCTGTGTTTTTTGTTTAAAATTATTTATTTAATTTAAAATAACAGCGTGGGGTGCCCTCTGTTTTGGATTACCAGCCAAGGTGAAGCTGCCAGCTGTGGTCTGCAGGCTGCAGCCGTCTGCTTTACCCTAGCTGGCTACAGAAGATAAAATGATGTGGGGTCAATCCTATTTTAAATTTTTTATTTTTTGGCTAAATACAAGGCTAAGCACCTTAGTGCCACATGAAAGTCACAAAAGGGTGCAAAATTACAAAATGCAGAAGAGTGGGACATTATATACGTTATGTCTTTCTCATCTATCCATCTATCCCGCTATTCCTTCATTCATCTGTCTATGTCTCAGATATAGAGACAATCTATCCATCTTTATATCTACTCATCTATTTATCTTTCTTGCTGCTTCCGTTTTTTCCGGTCTGCAAAAAAACGGAAGACACACTGATGCCACACGGATGCCACACGGATGCGTATACGGAATGGAACAGATGCCACACGGATGCATCTGTGAAAAAAATGGACCGTTTTTTGCGGCCCGCAAAAAACAGAACAGTCATGCGAATGTAGCAATTACCTTCAGTCACAATCCGCCCTTTTGGAAAACAGCGGAATCTGTTAACGGATTCCGCTGTTTCCCATAGACTTGTATGGATGACGGATTGTGACAGAAGTACCTGCGTTGCTTCCGCTGGCTGACGTTGCGTTGCTTCCGGCGGGCGGAAGGAACGCAGCATGTAATGTTTTTTGAGCAGCGGAATCCTTTATTTTTTAACTGCGCATGCTCATCTTTTTTTTTTTTTTAATCACAGAAACTTTATTTTGTCTCTCGGTGGCCGAACGCTCAGCGGCAGCCGGCATGTGAGAGCGATCAGCTGAGCGCCCGGCCGCCGGCATGTGAGAGCGCTCAGCTGATCGCCCGGCCGCCGGCATGTGAGAGCGCTCAGCTGATCGCCCGGACGCCGGCATGTGAGAGCGCTCAGCTGAGCACCTGGCAGCCGGCATGTGAGAGCGCTCAGCTGATCACCCGGCAGCCGGCATGTGAGAGCGCTCAGCTGAGCACCTGGCAGCCGGCATGTGAGAGCGCTCAGCTGATCACCTGGCATGTGAGAGCGCTCAGCTGATCACCCGTCAGCCGTCTATTGAGAGCGCTCAGCTGATCACCCGGCATGTGAGAGCGCTCAGCTGATCACCCGGCATGTGAGAGCGCTCAGCTGATCACCCGGCATGTGAGAGCGCTCAGCTGATCACCTGGCATGTGAGAGCGCTCAGCTGAGAGCCCAGCAGCCGGCATGTGAGAGCGCTCAGCTGATCACCCGGCATGTGAGAGCGCTCAGCTGATCACCCGGCATGTGAGAGCGCTCAGCTGATCACCCGTCAGCCGTCTATTGAGAGCGCTCAGCTGATCACCCGGCATGTGAGAGCGCTCAGCTGATCACCCGGCAGCCGGCATGTGAGAGCGCTCAGCTGATCACCCGGCAGCCGGCATGTGAGAGCGCTCAGCTGAGCACCCGGCAGCCGGCATGTGAGAGCGCTCAGCTGAGCACCCGGCAGCCGGCATGTGAGAGCGCTCAGCTGATCACCTGGCATGTGAGAGCGCTCAGCTGATCACCCGTCAGCCGTCTATTGAGAGCGCTCAGCTGATCACCCGGCATGTGAGAGCGCTCAGCTGATCACCCGGCATGTGAGAGCGCTCAGCTGATCACCCGGCATGTGAGAGCGCTCAGCTGATCACCTGGCATGTGAGAGCGCTCAGCTGAGAGCCCAGCAGCCGGCATGTGAGAGCGCTCAGCTGATCACCCGGCATGTGAGAGCGCTCAGCTGATCACCCGGCATGTGAGAGCGCTCAGCTGATCACCCGTCAGCCGTCTATTGAGAGCGCTCAGCTGATCACCCGGCATGTGAGAGCGCTCAGCTGATCACCCGGCAGCCGGCATGTGAGAGCGCTCAGCTGATCACCCGGCAGCCGGCATGTGAGAGCGCTCAGCTGATCACCTGGCATGTGAGAGCGCTCAGCTGAGAGCCCAGCAGCCGGCATGTGAGAGCGCTCAGCTGATCACCCGGCAGCCGGCATGTGAGAGCGCTCAGCTGATCACCCGGCAGCCGGCATGTGAGAGCGCTCAGCTGATCACCTGGCATGTGAGAGCGCTCAGCTGAGAGCCCAGCAGCCGGCATGTGAGAGCGCTCAGCTGATCACCCGGCAGCCGGCATGTGAGAGCGCTCAGCTGATCACCCGGCAGCCGGCATGTGAGAGCGCTCAGCTGATCACCCGGCAGCCGGCATGTGAGAGCGCTCAGCTGATCACCTGGCATGTGAGAGCGCTCAGCTGAGAGCCCAGCAGCCGGCATGTGAGAGCGCTCAGCTGATCACCCGGCATGTGAGAGCGCTCAGCTGATCACCCGGCATGTGAGAGCGCTCAGCTGATCACCCGGCATGTGAGAGCGCTCAGCTGATCACCCGGCATGTGAGAGCGCTCAGCTGATCGCCTGGCATGTGAGAGCGCTCAGCTGATCACCTGGCATGTGAGAGCGCTCAGCTGATCACCCGGCATGTGAGAGCGCTCAGCTGATCACCCGGCATGTGAGAGCGCTCAGCTGATCACCCGTCAGCCGTCTATTGAGAGCGCTCAGCTGATCACCCGGCATGTGAGAGCGCTCAGCTGATCACCCGGCATGTGAGAGCGCTCAGCTGATCACCTGGCATGTGAGAGCGCTCAGCTGATCACCCGTCAGCCGTCTATTGAGAGCGCTCAGCTGATCACCCGGCATGTGAGAGCGCTCAGCTGATCACCCGGCATGTGAGAGCGCTCAGCTGATCACCCGGCATGTGAGAGAGCTCAGCTGATCACCTGGCATGTGAGAGCGCTCAGCTGAGAGCCCAGCAGCCGGCATGTGAGAGCGCTCAGCTGATCACCCGGCATGTGAGAGCGCTCAGCTGATCACCCGTCAGCCGTCTATTGAGAGCGCTCAGCTGATCACCCGGCATGTGAGAGCGCTCAGCTGATCACCCGGCAGCCGGCATGTGAGAGCGCTCAGCTGATCACCCGGCAGCCGGCATGTGAGAGCGCTCAGCTGATCACCTGGCATGTGAGAGCGCTCAGCTGAGAGCCCAGCAGCCGGCATGTGAGAGCGCTCAGCTGATCACCCGGCATGTGAGAGCGCTCAGCTGATCACCCGGCATGTGAGAGCGCTCAGCTGATCACCCGGCATGTGAGAGCGCTCAGCTGATCACCCGGCATGTGAGAGCGCTCAGCTGATCACCCGGCATGTGAGAGCGCTCAGCTGATCACCCGGCATGTGAGAGCGCTCAGCTGATCACCTGGCATGTGAGAGCGCTCAGCTGATCACCTGGCATGTGAGAGCGCTCAGCTGATCACCCGGCATGTGAGAGCGCTCAGCTGATCACCCGGCATGTGAGAGCGCTCAGCTGATCACTTGGCATGTGAGAGCGCTCAGCTGATCACCCGGCATGTGAGAGCGCTCAGCTGATCACCCGGCATGTGAGAGCGCTCAGCTGATCACCCGGCATGTGAGAGCGCTCAGCTGAGAGCCCAGCAGCCGGCATGTGAGAGCGCTCAGCTGATCACCCGGCATGTGAGAGCGCTCAGCTGATCACCCGGCATGTGAGAGCGCTCAGCTGATCACCCGGCATGTGAGAGCGCTCAGCTGATCACCCGGCATGTGAGAGCGCTCAGCTGATCACCCGGCATGTGAGAGCGCTCAGCTGATCACCCGGCATGTGAGAGCGCTCAGCTGATCACCTGGCATGTGAGAGCGCTCAGCTGATCACCTGGCATGTGAGAGCGCTCAGCTGATCACCCGGCATGTGAGAGCGCTCAGCTGATCACCCGGCATGTGAGAGCGCTCAGCTGATCACTTGGCATGTGAGAGCGCTCAGCTGATCACCCGGCATGTGAGAGCGCTCAGCTGATCACCCGGCATGTGAGAGCGCTCAGCTGATCACCTGGCATGTGAGAGCGCTCAGCTGATCACCCGGCATGTGAGAGCGCTCAGCTGATCACCCGGCATGTGAGAGCGCTCAGCTGATCACCCGGCATGTGAGAGCGCTCAGCTGATCACCCGGCATGTGAGAGCGCTCAGCTGATCGCCTGGCAGCCGGGTATTGAGAGCGCTCAGCTGATCACCCGGCATGTGAGAGCGCTCAGCTGATCGCCCGGCAGCCGGCTATTGAGAGCGCTCAGCTGATCGCCCGGCAGCCGGCTATTGAGAGCGCTCAGCTGATCGCCTGGCAGCCGGCTATTGAGAGCGCTCAGCTGATCGCCCGGCAGCCGGCTATTGAGAGCGCTCAGCTGATCGCCTGGCAGCCGGCTATTGAGAGCGCTCAGCTGATCGCCCGGCAGCCGGCTATTGAGAGCGCTCAGCTGATCGCCTGGCAGCCGGCTATTGAGAGCGCTCAGCTGATCGCCTGGCAGCCGGGTGATCGGCTGATCGTTCATAATAGTCTGCTGCCGGTAAAACTGTAAAGAAAAAAAAATGAAGAGAAAAAAAAAAAGCTTTCCGTTGTTTTGTATGATCCGGTGCATCCGCCACACAACGCAATGCAACGGAAGCCGTCCAACGCAAGTGTGAAACTAGCCTAATGAAGACCCCAAGAATTCCTGAGCTTCTGCCCCTGACCTCAGCTGTTGTCATGTATGAGGTGACCAGCAGGTGGCAGCAACAGCAGATTACAATCTCATAATAACCTCGGAGCTTCCTCTTCTGAGAATGAGGAGATGATTCCAGTAAATGGAAACCGAAAGCCTCATACTGCGAAGAACGAAGAGCGAAGAGCAGCCGGTGAGTGAGGGGCGTACGGGAAGAAGGGTGTAATATGGGGGGAGCCGGTGAGTGAGGGGTGTAATATGGGGGAGCCGGTGAGTGAGGGGTGTACGGGGAGAAGGGTGTAATATGGGGGGCCGGTGAGTGAGGGGTGTACGGGGAGAAGGGTGTAATATGGGGGGCCGGTGAGTGAGGGGTGTATGGGGAGAAGGGTGTAATATGGGGGGAGCCGGTGAGTGAGGGGTGTAATATGGGGGAGCCGGTGAGTGAGGGGTGTATGGGGAGAAGGGTGTAATATGGGGGGAGCCGGTGAGTGAGGGGTGTAATATGGGGGGAGCCGGTGAGTGAGGGGTGTACGGGGAGAAGGGTGTAATATGGGGGGAGCCGGTGAGTGAGGGGTGTACTGGGAGAAGGGTGTAATATGGGGGGCCGGTGAGTGAGGGGTGTATGGGGAGAAGGGTGTAATATGGGGGGCCGGTGAGTGAGGGGTGTATGGGGAGAAGGGTGTAATATGGGGGGCCGGTGAGTGAGGGGCGTACAGGGAGAAGGGTGTAATATGGGGGGAGCCGGTGAGTGAGGGGTGTAATATGGGGGGAGCCGGTGAGTGAGGGGTGTATGGGGAGAAGGGTGTAATATGGGGGGCCGGTGAGTGAGGGGCGTACAGGGAGAAGGGTGTAATATGGGGGGAGCCGGTGAGTGAGGGGTGTAATATGGGGGGAGCCGGTGAGTGAGGGGTGTACGGGGAGAAGGGTGTAATATGGGGGAGCCGGTGAGTGAGGGGTGTATGGGGAGAAGGGTGTAATATGGGGGGCCGGTGAGTGAGGGGCGTACAGGGAGAAGGGTGTAATATGGGGGGAGCCGGTGAGTGAGGGGTGTAATATGGGGGGAGCCGGTGAGTGAGGGGTGTACGGGGAGAAGGGTGTAATATGGGGGAGCCGGTGAGTGAGGGGTGTACGGGGAGAAGGGTGTAATATGGGGGGGGGACAACCAGAGGGAATCAAGCTATAGGGGAACAAGCAAGATGTTATTTGGGGGAGCTGGGTTATTCTGTCACTGATTGTAGAAGAGAAAGAAATAGGAAAAGAGAAAAGAAGAAAGCAGAGAAATAAGAAAAGAGGAAGAAAAGAAAGAAACAAATGAGGAGAGAGAGACAGGACGAAAGAGAGGGAGAGAGAGCGGGAAAGAGGGAGAGAGAGAGAGAGAAAAAGAGGAGGGAGAGAGAACACCAGCAGCTACACCTACCTCGGTCTGGAGCTAAGCAATAACGGGAGCCTCAAGCAAGCAGCAGAAGCCCTGAAAGGAAAAGCATGCAGAACCTTCTATGCCATCAGAAGACAACTGTACCACCTCAAACCACCTGTGAGAGTCTGGCTCAAGATATTTGACAGCGTCATCACCCCTATACTGCTATATGGCAGCGAGGTATGGGGCCCAGTGACCTACCCAGACCACACAAAGTGGGATTCCAGCCCTACCGAAGTCTTCCACATGGAGTTCTGTAAATATCTCCTCCAGGTCCATCGCAGCACCTCAAACATAGCCTGTAGGGCAGAGCTGGGCCGATTCCCCTTATGGTTCACTATACACAAGAGGGCGCTATCACACCAGGCACACACACAGAACAGCAACCCTAGCTCCTACCATCATAAAGCCCTGCTGAGCCGGAGCCCAGAGCAAGCCAGGAACCCCGGCAGCCAGTCCAGCCAAAGTCAGCAACACCCCCTGACAAAAGCCCAAATAAAAGAGATCTCAGAGAGCTGCAAGATGCAATACATAGATGACTGGAAGAGTGAATTAGAGAACTCCCAGAAACTCACCATCTACCGGTCACTGCGGAGGGACTACACTCTGGCCCCATATCTGGAAAGGCTACGCCACCCCAAAGACAGGCAGACCCTGAGCCTGTACAGACTGAGTGCCCACAGCCTAGAGGTGGAAACAGGGCGGCACCGACAGACATACAAGCCGCGAGAGAACAGACTGTGCCAGCACTGCCAGCAGGGGGCTCTGGAGGACGAGACGCATTTCCTACTGCACTGTGACAAATACTCAGCTGTGAGGGGCTCCCACTTCCAGAAATTTACCACCCATAGCCCGGGCTTTCCATCCATGGATGAGGACATGAAACTCCGCTTCCTACTGGGGGAAGAGGAATCAATGGTGGAGATCGCCGCCCAATATGTCACCACATGTCATAAGCTGAGGGGAACCTAAGACCCCCAAATGGACTGTCAGAGCCCAAATTGTGCCCCCCAACTCCCCATAACCCTGATCCCCTCCCACCACACTTACTGTATTTCTCTTGCTTTGGCAACACTAATTGTATTTTGGTCCTGCCAATAAAGCATATTTGAATTTGAATTTGAATTAGAGAGGGAAAGAGAAAGGGAGAGGGAGGGAGAGAGAGGGAAAGAGAGGGGAGAGAACTAGAGAGAGGGGAGAGAACTAGAGAGAGGGGAGAGAGAGAAAGAGAGGGAGGGAAAGAGGGAGAGAGAGAGGGGAGAGAGGGGGAAAGAGGG
>NW_027445031.1:0-97500 GCF_048569485.1 Anomaloglossus baeobatrachus | reverse complement strand
GAGAGTGGGCGAGAGAGAGAGGGAAAGAGCGAGAGAGAGAGAGGGAAAGAGAGAGAGAGGGCGAGAGAGAAAGAGAGGGGAGAGAGAGGGAGAGGGAGATAGAGAGAGAGAGAGAGGGAGGGAGAGAGAGGGAGGGAGAGAGAGGGAGGGAGGGGGAGAGGGAGAGAGGGAGAGAGAGAAGGGGAGGGAGAGAGGGAAAGCGAGAAAGAGGGGAAAGAGAAAGAGGGAGAGAGAGAGGAGGGAGAGAGAGAGAGAAAGAAAGAGAAGCGAGAGAGGGAGGGAAAGAGGGAGAGAGAGGAGAGAGAGAGGGAAAGAGAGGGAGAGAGAGGGGAGAGAGAGCTAGAGAGAGAGGGGAGAGAGAGAGAAGAAAGAGGGAGGGAAAGAGGGAGAAAGGAGAGCGAGAGGGCGAGAGAGGGAGAGAGAGAGGGAGAGAGAGAGGGGAGAGAGACAGAGGGAAAGAGAGGGAGAGAGAGATAGGGAAAGAGAGGGCGAGAGAGAGAGGGAAAGAGGGAGAGAGAGTAGGAGGGAGAAGGCGAGGGAGGGGGGGAGAGAGAGGGGGCAAGAGAGAGGGAAAGAGAGAGAGGGGAGAGAGAGAGAAAGAGAGGGCGAGAGAGAGAGGGGAGAAGGGGGAAGAAGAATCAACGGTGGAGATCGCCGCCCAATATGTAACCACTTGTCATAAGCTGAGGGGAACATAAGGCCCCTAAATGGACTTTCAGAGCCCAAATTGTGCCCCTAACTCCCTATAACCCTGATCCCCTCCCACCACACCTACTGTATTTCTCCTGTTTTGGCAACACTAATTGTATTTTGGTCCTGCCAATAAAGCATATTTGAATTTGAATTTGAGAGAAAGAGAGAGGGAGAGTGAAAGAGAGGGGGGAGAGAGGGCGAGAGAGAGAGGGAAAGAGAGGGGAGAGAGAGGGAAAGAGGGAGAGAGGGCGAGAGAGGGAAAGAGAGATAGGGGAGAGAGAGGGCGAGAGAGAGAGGGCGAGAGAGAGAGGGGACAGAGAGAGGGCGAGAGAGAGAGGGAAAGAGGGAGAGAGAGAGGGCGAGGGAGGGGAGAGAGAGGGCAAGAGAGAGAGGGGAGAGAGAGGGGACAGAGAGGGCGAGAGAGAGGGGAGAGGAGAGAGAGGGAAAGAGAGGGAGAGACAGGGCGAGAGAGGGGAGAGAGAGGGGTGAGAGAGAAAGAGAGGGCAGAGAGACAGGGCGAGAGAGAGAGGGCGAGAAAGAGATAGGGGAGAGAGAGAGGGCGAGAGAGAGAGAGAGAGGGGAGTGAGAGAGAGGGACGGGAGAGAGGGCGAGAGAGAGAGGGAAAGAGAGGGAGAGAGGGCGAGGGAGGGGAGAGAGAGAGAGAGAGGGGAGAGAGAGAAAGAGAGAGGGGAGAGAGAGAAAGAGAGAGGGGACAGAGAGGGCGAGAGAGAGGGGAGAGAGGAGAGAGAGAGGGCGAGAGAAAGAGAGAGGGAAAGAGGGAGAGAGAGAAGGAAAGAAGGAGAGAGAGAGAGGGGGCGAGAGAGAGCAAAAGAGGGGAGAGAGAGAGGGGACGAGAGAGACAAGAGAGATAAGCTTCACATAAACATAATCAATAGAAAGACTTGTGTGTAGAATTCCAGGTGATGTAGTCAGTAAGATTAGGTGAGAAATATTCATAGTGTGAATGATATAGGCATAATAGAGTCATACATACCATAGCAAAACAGGAAAATGTGTCACGGCCATCTGACAATCCAGTGGCAGCAAGTGTTAGAAAATCCCAGAGATTGGCAGCACGTGTTGTTATCTGACAGTTCCCTGTTTCTGCAGCTGAGGACTCTAGCAACCTGGGAATCTGTCAGTTTTTCTTCTCAGTTGCGAGCCTCTGACTTCCTTTATTAACCTCACCCTGGGGTGGTTTGGGTGCGGTTTATAGTTTGTTACTTGCTGACCTCTGGAGATGTCGTCTTCTTTTGCTCCAGACTCCTGTAGTTGCTGCAGCTCAGATAAGTGTCTGTGTTTTGGAATCTACCAGTGATCTGGTGATTGCAGTTGTTTCCCCTGTATTGTTCTCTTGTGTCTTCCTTTAGTGTTACTGGTATTGATGAAGCGCTCATACCCTCCATCCTTACTTAGGGTTAAGACAGGACCCCAGGTATCGAGCCCAGCAACAGGTGCAGAACCTGTATAGGGTCGGTGAGGACAGTGAGGGTGAGCTGCAGGTTGTAGTCAGGGGTCACCACTTCCCCCTTTCCATAGCTATAAGGTATTCCTTCCCTCTTCCTATGTGTTGTCCTCTGTGGCTGGTATAGCCTCTCTTCTCTGCTGTTGTTAGCAGTTGTTTGTTAATGAGATTGTGAGACTTCGCGGGATTCTGTCTGATCTTGTTTTGGATCGCGGAGCTCAGTTTGTCTCGGATTGTTCTGGAAGGCGTTCTGCACTCGTCTGGGGGTGTAGTTGTCTTTCTCTTCGGTTTTCCATCCCCAGTCGAATGGTCAGACCGAGCGCACTAATCCGAATCTGGAGACCTATCTGAGATGCTTTGTCTCAGAGAAGCAGGAGGATTGGGCGTCATTTTTACCTTTGGCCGAGTTTGCCATCAACGACCGGCGTCAGGAGTTTACTGGTAAGTCGCCATTTTTTGGTGCATACGGCTTTCACTCTCAGTTTGGCACATTTAAGGGGACAGCAGCTTCTGGTATCCCGGAAGAGGAGCGTTTTTCTCCATTGCTCTCTTTGGTGTATTAAAAGGTTCATCTCAGGATGTTGGGTGACTGGTACAAACCCATGGCTGATAAAAAGCGCTTGTGAGGTCCGGACCTCAGAGTGAATGATTTTGTATGGTTATCCTCCAGAAACATCAAGTTGAAAATTCCATCTTGGAAGTTGGGCCCGAGATTTATTGGTCCCGATAAAATCACTCATATCATTAACTTGGTATCATTTCACCCGGAACTTCCCAGGGCCTTAAAAATTCATGTGTTTTATAGGTCATTGTTAAAGAGAATTGTTCAATGAGTGAAACCTTCTCCTCTCCCACCTGCCCCGGTCTTGGTGGATGGCAACCTTGAGTTTCAGATTGCCAAAATTGTTGACTCTCACAGTGTTTGTCCCTCACTTCAGTATCTGGTCCAATGGAGGGGTTACAAACCAGAGGAGAGGACATGGGTTCCGGTACCCGGTGGTCACTCGTAGTGGGGCATAATTTGGGGGTGATGCAGTTCAATTATGCATCCATGTCTTAAACAAGTCTGCTTCCAAATCATGAGTCAAATGTAATGTATGTCGGGCATGCTATAATCTACACAGACCAGAGATGACCACGGGTCTGAGGAGAAAAGATGACTGCTTTAATCACGGAAGTTCAGATACATTTAAAGAAATCAGTTGGCTAAGAGCCAAGAATACGTAACACGTCTCCTATTGGATAAACCGTAAAAGAGCTTATTCTGAGATGTATATGTATACGGGTTTCATCATTTTATATTACGGTAAGTCAGCATGAATCACTGATGACCAGAAGGTCCCGTATCCGGGTACAGCTCACACGCCATTGTGAGTCCAGTTTTGGATATCTTCATATAATGCAGAGTATTGACCATGACAGTCCATAACCATGTCCATAACTCATGAGCTGTTGTCTGATACTAGGTGCACCTCTGTTTATACCTTGAGGTTTAGTTGACCTTGCTAAGGCTTTATGACCTTGACAGAGGTCGGATCCAGTCTTGGGGGACCTCAGAGAGACACACACATCTTTTTGGGTCAATTGGAGCGTTTACAATATTGCAATTTGCTACACACCAATTGTTTTGGTAAAGTTTTGAAACCAAAGATGATCATCATCTCTGATCGAAGTGCTGGATTGATACAAGAGGGCGAGCCTGGAATGCACTGAGGTGGCCCGAGGCCTCTGTATGAGGAGACGCGAGCTCAGACGGGGGCGCTGGACACAAATCCCACCCTGTAAAGAAGATATATGTAATAACACCGCGTTACAAGGGAAGAGCTGCTGGATACAACTAATAAATGCTGAACTGCTGCTCTGTAATGTCACGTCTTGTAGGGGCAATAGTGCAGTGCTCTGTCCTAACCATAGAGGGCATCCTAACACCTGATTGTCACGAGAGTCTTCCATCCTTGTGATATTCATGACGGTTCTGAGGTCTGAGCTCCATATTAACTTTTGAGGCTCTATATTTTAAATGCATCTGCTTTCTGTTAGTGCAGCAAGGGTTAATGCCATTTTCCTGCTAGCAATACCTGGTTAATTTACCTCACATGCAGCAGGTTTGTGACCTCTCCCATCTCCTTTAAATATTCCCATGAACCATCACCTGATGCCGGAAACAAAAAAAGACTCGTTCTATTCTGACCATGTTGGATGTGCATCCCCCATACTCTGGAACGCTCTACCTCAGCACATCAGACTCTCCACTACCGTGGAAAGCTTCAAGAGGAACCTCAAGACCCACCTCTTCCAACAAGCCTACAACCTACAATAGCCCTCAGTCCAGTAGACCACTGTGCAACCAGCTCTGTCCTCACCTATTGTACCATCACCCATTCCCTGTAGACTGTGAGCCCTCGCGGGCTCTCTCCTCCTATACCAGTCTGTCTTGTACTGTTAATGATTGTTGTACGTATACCCTCTCTCACTTGTAAAGCGCCATGGAATAAATGGCGCTATAATAATAATAATAAATAATAATAATAATAATGTTGGAGCCTTTTGGAGCTGCTGGTAGTTCTGCTATTTTTGGGCCATGTTGCCTGTAGCCTTGGTGTCTGGCTGCAATGTGCAGTTTGTGATATCCTTTTGTTTATTTCCCCCTGTCTGTCTCCCTTCCCTTGTGTTGTTATTGTAGAGGTGAGACTAGTGCTCTTGTCGGCCTCCTTATTAGCCAGGGTAAGTTTAGGACAAGTGAGGGCCTAGGTATTTGATCGGCAATGGGGTGAAAGACCACTTATTGAGACGTCAGTGAGTGTAGGGTACAGCCTCAGGTGAGTGCAGGTGGTGACCCTGCTCCCCTCTCCATAGTGCCAGGGCCTACTGATGTATTGTTTACCTGGTATACCCCTGTTTGTTGCGGTGCTCACTGGGAGTTCCCGTATCCCTGGTGGAACCCCAATAGTCACAGCATGACACTGGTCCACCCTCCTCCACCTTACAGATAGATCACTCGATAGATAATGTGGGGTTGAAAAGTTTGTGAACCCCTCAGAATTTTGAGATTTCTGCATAAATTTGACCTAAAACTACATCAGGTTTTCACAAAAGTCTTAAATGTAGATAAAGAAAATCAAACAAATGATTAAAAATGTAAGACTTTGTCATTTCATGATGAAGGAAAATGATCTAATTTCACACATCTCTGAGATGAAAAAGTATGTGAACCCTTGAGATTCTAATCAGGAGTGAGTGGGCGACCTGTTTATGCAACAGGGATCTATCAGAGTCCGATCTTCAGACCCCATGTGTGGACGTAATCGTAACACCAAGAAAAGAGATCTCTGAGGAGCTCCGCAGAAGATGCGTTGATGCTCCTCAGGCTGGGAAGGGTCACAAAATAATCTCTAGGGAGTTTGGACTCCAGCGATCTACAGTCAGACAGATTGTGTACAAATGGAGGAAATTCAAGACCAATATTATCTTCCCCATGAGTGGTCTACTAAGAAAGATCACTGCAAGAGCAAAGGAGGGTAATAGTAGTGATGGGGGTGCTTACTCAACTGCATTGAGGTGGGCACGGGAGACACTTTGAATAATACATCTAGGCTACTTTATTTATACTCCATAAAGCATGCCCCCTGTCAGTATATCCAGCCCCTCTCTGAGGTTCGTTCCTGGAGGTATCACAACCTCCACTCACTGCACCCGGTCAGTATATCCAACCCCTCTCTGAGGTTTGCTCCTGGAGGTATCACAACCTCCACACACTGCCCCCTGTCAGTATATCCAACCCCTCTCTGAGGTTTGCTCCTGGAGGTATCACAACCTCCACACACTGCACTCGGTCAGTATATCCAAACCCCTCTCTGAGGTTTGCTCCTGGAGGTATCACAACCTCCACACACTGCCCCCGGTCAGTATATCCAACCCTTCCCTGAGGTTCATTCCTGGAGGTATCACAACCTCCACACACTGCACCCGGTCAGTATATCCAACCCCTCTCTGAGGTTTGCTCCTTGAGGCATCACAACCTCCACACACTGCCCCCGGTCAGTATATCCAACCCTTCCCTGAGGTTCATTCCTGGAGGTATCACAACCTCCACACACTGCACCCGGTCAGTATATCCAACCCCTCTCTGAGGTTTGCTCCTGGAGGTATCACAACCTCCACACACTGCACCTGGTCAGTATATCCAACCCCTCTCTGAGGTTTGCTCCTGGAGGTATCACAACCTCCACACACTGCACTCGGTCAGTATATCCAACCCCTCTCTGAGGTTTGCTCCTGGAGGTATCACAACCTCCACACACTGACCCCGGTCAGTATATCCAACCCCTCTCTGAGGTTTGCTCCTGGAGGTATCACAACCTCCACACACTGACCCCGGTCAGTATATCCAACCCCTCTCTGAGGTTTGCTCCTGGAGGTATCACAACCTCCACTCACTGCACCCGGTCAGTATATGCAACCCCTCTCTGAGGTTTGCTCCTGGAGGTATCACAACCTCCACACACTGACCCCGGTCAGTATATCCAACCCCTCTCTGAGGTTTGCTCCTGGAGGTATCACAACCTCCACACACTGACCCCGGTCAGTATATCCAACCCCTCTCTGAGGTTTGCTCCTGGAGGTATCACAACCTCCACACACTGCACTCGGTCAGTATATCCAACCTCTCTCTGAGGTTTGCTCCTGGAGGTATCACAACCTCCACACACTGCACTCGGTCAGTATATCCAACCCTTCCCTGAGGTTCATTCCTGGAGGTATCACAACCTCCACACACTGCCCCCGGTTAGTATAACCAACCCCTCTCTGAGGATTGTTAATAGAGGTATCAGAGTCTCCACACACTGGAAATATGTCAAACAGACACTATGACAACATGAGACAAACCCCTGGGTGGCGGAATGTATATTGCCAGGTCCACCCGTCTCTCCATCTATGTGTAAAACCTGTCCCTGGAATGCCCTAATAAGCCTTGTGGCACTAC
The DNA here is from genome assembly GCF_048569485.1 of Anomaloglossus baeobatrachus. Taxonomy (NCBI): domain Eukaryota; kingdom Metazoa; phylum Chordata; class Amphibia; order Anura; family Aromobatidae; genus Anomaloglossus; species Anomaloglossus baeobatrachus. The sequence goes on along the minus strand of NW_027445031.1, from coordinate 90,358 downwards.
AAGTACCAGAGCGGACATATAAACCTACACTAGACCTGCATAATCACATAGTACATCAGAGAAAATACACATGATTTCAAAAAGTATTACAAAATTTTATTAACATGATACCAATAGACAATATATCACGATTCGAGACGGATATCAAAAAACACACAGTAAAAAGTCATTACCCCTTAAAAACACAAACAATCCTGGGACAGTGTGGTCTTAAAATTGGTACATTATAGTGGTCAGAAAAGGATATATACATGCACCCCAAAATACATCAAAGGTAATACTGCAAAACCAGCAACTTGGTATACTATAATCAAAAAGGATGCATGCATAAATCCCAAATACATCAAAGGTAATACTGCAAAACCAGCAATCTGGTATACTGTAATCAAAAAGGATGCATGCATAAATCCCAAATACATCAAAAGTGATAGTACAAAACTGGCACTCCAGCAGAAATAAATACTGATGTATTAAATTCTCATATTATGCAATTGTAAACATGTGGTACATAAAGAAACCCCTGCGGATTACATGAATCAAAACATAACTTTCTGCAATGAGATTTTAGACATACCCCACATGAAGTTATGCCAGCATTCAGGTCAGTGTAACCCCGGAATGTATACCATACCATCCTGTCACCCAGAAAGGGGGAGATGGGGAGAAATCAGACCTGAAACACTGCTGGAGGCAGATTGGAATTTATAAGAGACCACTACCTGATGAACCACACTGCCCAGCACCTCTACGCGCACGTTTCACACTCGCTTCGTCAGGAGGTGCTGTGACAGGGAGATGGTCATCTTTTATGGCGCAGGACTCACCTGAGGCCCATCAGTGGCGCGCAGTGTGCGGCGACGGCCATGCCGCCCACTCCAGCCGGTGTCCCGGAAGCCGCATTGCGCATGCGCGCTAATCGCTTCACTCATTGGGCGCCGGCTGCAGGGGAGGGACAGACACCGACACACAGAGCGCGCACGGGCATCAGTAAGTCCAGCGCCATCTTGGATGAGGGCAGAAGTATTGGCAAACAGCACAGATCGGGAATTCACATAAGCATTATACCAAGATATTGTTCCTAAACAATAACAGTAATATACAAATGCATAATCACATATGGAGTTGATACAGATACATAGTCTCATAAAAAGGTATGGAAATGCAGCACATAGAGATGCCAAAAAAACATTATTCAGCCATCCATAGCAAAAAGATAATCAATCGATTTACGCCCATCCCATGTGCTGCATAGTCATAGCCCTGAGTTTCATCATACAATCCATAAGGGCCAATCAATAAAACATCTAATACATTAGTTAATGCGCGTGAATCCCGTAGTGTGGTTCCGTCATATATGTAGAGGGTGTACATCCCACACATGGCTAATTTCCAAAAAATCGCTCTCACCAAGCTCTGTATATAAAAAATCAAGAAAAGAAAAAGAATTAAAAAATGACCATAAAAATCAAACAAAGAGCAATAGGCCCAAGGAGGCAGCCCAGGCCAGACTCAGACAGTAAGAACAGAACATGATTAGACAAGGAAGATCAATGCGTACCAAAAAACGCATAAGAGCAGGATCAAAAACAGGAATATCCACAGGGAAGGCGATCACAGGAAGGGCTTAAAGGACAGCAGATCATTTAAACCCCGAGGCTTAGTGGTCTCCAATGTGGTAATCCACTTCACCTCCTTCTGGGCCAGTACCTTCCTGTGGTCACCTCCCCTCGTACCGAAATAGACTCTATCTATCCCTCTGAACTTAAGAAGACGCCAATTACAACTGTGCCTTTCCCGAAAGTGCTTAGGTATATTATTGAGAGCCTCAATCTCCTCCGCTGTTTCAACTTTCGCGGCTTTTTTGATGTCCCTAATGTGTTCGAGAACCCTGACTCTAAATTCCCGGGAAGTCAACCCTACATATATCAATCCGCAAGGGCACTTTGCCCAATAAACAACAAAGGTTGTCCTGCAGTTGATAGTGTGTACAATCTTGTAGGACTTAGTATTGGACGCATCATGGAAAGTAAAGGACCCTTCCATTTGGAGACAGGCCCCATAGTCTCCACAAGAAAAAGAGCCCCATTTGGGTCCCTCTGACAAACCCAGAAATGTAGAAGGGGGTGGGACATAATGACTCTTCACTATCATGTCCTTTAGTGTTCTAGACCTGCATGGCGTGACCGATGGCCTAACCGAGATAGCTTTTGCTAAATCACCATCAGACAAAAGTATAGGCCAGTAACGTGCTACAACTCCGTTCATCTCCCTCCACTGAGAGTGATAGGTCGTAATGAATCTGACTTTTTGATCTGATCTTCTTGTGCTCGGTTTGAGGAGATTATCCCTCGGGGTATGTCTTGCCTTCTCATAGCCAGACTCAATCGACCTATCATTGTAGTGGCGGGACTTTAACCGCCTCCTAAGGTCCGCCGCCTGGCCCTCAAACAAAACATTGTCCGAACATACCCTACGGGCTCTCAAAAACTGACCTTTTTCACAAAAGTCTTAAACGTAGATAAAGAAAATCAAACAAATGGTTAAAAATGTAAGACTTTGTCATTTCATGATGAAGGAAAATGATCTAATTTCACACATCTCTGAGATGAAAAAGTATGTGAACCCTTAATATTCTAATCAGGAGTGAGTGGGCGACCTGTTTATGCAACAGGGATCTATCAGAGTCCGATCTTCAGACCCCATGTGTGGACGTAATCGTAACACCAAGAAAGGAGATCTCTGAGGAGCTCCACAGAAGAGGCGTTGATGCTCCTCAGGCTGGGAAGGGTGACAAAATAATGTCTAGGGAGTTTGGACTCCAGCGATCTACAGTCAGACAGATTGTGTACAAAGGGAGGAAATTCAAGACCAATATTATCTTCCCCATGAGTGGCCTACCAAGAAAGATCACTGCAAGAGCAAAGGAGGGTAATAGTAGTGATGGAGGTGCTTACTCAACTGCATTGAGGTGGGCACGGGAGACACTTTGAATAATACATCTAGGCTACTTTATTTATACTCCATAAAGCATGCCCCCTGTCAGTATATCCAGCCCCTCTCTGAGGTTCATTCCTGGAGGTATCACAACCTCCACTCACTGCACCCGGTCAGCATATCCAACACCTCTCTGAGGTTTGTTCCTGGAGGTATCACAACCTCCACACACTGCCCCCTGTCAGTATATCCAAACCCTTTCTGAGGTTTGTTCCTGGAGGTATCACAACCTCCACACACTGACCCCTGTCAGTATATCCAAACCCTCTCTGAGGTTTGTTCCTGGAGGTATCACAACCTCCACACACTGCACCCGGTCAGTATATCCAAGCCAATCTCGGAGGTTTGTTCCTGGAGGTATCACAACGCCACACACTGCACCCGGTCAGTATATCCAAGCCCTCTCTGAGGTTAGTTTCTGGAAGTATCACAACCTCCACACTGACCCCGGTCAGTATATCCAACCCCTCTCTGAGGTTAGTTTCTGGAAGTATCACAACCTCCACACACTGCACCCGGTCAGTATATCCAAACCCTCTCTGAGGTTTGTTCCTGGAGGTATCACAACCTTCACTCACTGCCCCCTGTCAGTATATCCAACCCCTCTCTGAGGTTAGTTTCTGGAAGTATCACAACCTCCCCACACTGACCCCGGTCAGTATATCCAAACCCATCTCGAGAAGTTAGTTTCTGGAGATATGACAACCTCCACACACTGCACTCTGTCAGTATATCCAACTCTTCCCTGAGGTTCATTCCTGGAGGTATCACAACCTCCACACACTGCCCCCGGTTAGTATAACCAACCCCTCTCTGAGGATTGTTAATAGAGGTATCAGAGTCTCCACACACTGGAAATATGTCAAACAGACACTATGACAACATGAGACAAACCCATGGGTGGCGGAATGTATATAGCCAGGTCCACCCGTCTCTCCATCTATCTGTAAAACCTGTCCCTGGAATGCCCTAATAAGCCTTGTGGCACTACAAGTACCAGAGCGGACATCCAGGTTTACACCAAGTTTGTGATACATATCCTCCACCATATTACATAGTCCATGAGGTCACAAAGGGACCCATGCTAACTTCTAAGCAACTAAAGGCCTCTCACATTAGCTGATGTTAATGGTCATGAGTCATCATCAGGAAGACACTGGACAACAATGATGAGTGGCCGGGCTGCAAGGAGAACGACGCTGATCTCCAGAAAGAACATCGCTGCCCATCAGCTCATTGGAGTAAATTTATCAAAACTCTCTAATTCTTCACAAAAACTGCAATGTGCCAAATTTATCACAGCGGTTCATAACTAGTCCAACTTAGAAGGACTCTGTCTGCAGATTTTGCCCCCTGATCTGAGAGGAGCATGATGCTGGAACAGAGATCCTGATTCCAGTGATGTGTCACTTACTAAGCTACTTGCTGTAGTTTATCAACAGGAGATTATCACTAAACCTGCAGTAATAAGCTCTGTATAACCCCGCCCTCACCACTGATTGGCAGATTTCTGCCTATGCAGTGACTGGTTTATTTTATTTATTTTTTTGCCCTTTCATTAGACACCTCATTAATGTGGCGTCTTTGTTTTCTTCTCCAGGCGCGGACCCTGCACCCTGGACCCTGCACAGTGCACCCTACATCGGCACCCTACACCCTGAACCTTGATACCTCCACAAGGCTCCAATAAAATGGTAATTGGACTTTTACAATGAAATTTGGGGCAATTTTAGAAATGGACCATGAAGCTTATATTTATATATATTATATATATTTATAGGATTATTCCCATAAAACAAGTTTTCTCCAATGAATAGGATAGGGGATAATCCGGTGCTTGCTCCAGGTCTGAACACGGCAATCACCAGGTCAGGGCTCTGGACCCCACATGTTCGGCCTCTGCACCATTCATTGTCTATGGGACTGGCAGAAGTAGCTGAGCGCCACACCCGGCTTTCTCCAGCAGTCCTATAGACAGTGAATGGAGTGAAGACCTGGGGGTGCAGAGCCCTGATCCTGTGATTGTTGGGGGTCCCAGTGCTCAGCAGTCACTTTTTTTTTAGACACTTTCAATGTTTATTATTTGATAATTGTTGGCTATTTTTCTGTTGTATTGTACTTGTGGGGTTCCCGGGGTCCGGCTGCGGATGACTCACGCACGTCACCTTTCTCTTGCAGGCTCTGACACTTCTTCTGCTTTCATCCTCCATGTCTCTGGGGTTGTCAGGTAATGAGCTCCTGGGTCTGGACCTTCTGACGTGAGGCCGGGGGTGCAGATCGCACTGTCACACACACATAGTCTCTGCGGGGTTCCTAACAGCGGGTGACAAGATTTCAGTAGGAAGTCAGAATATAAAGATGGCGGTCTGAGGTTCCTTCACTTATGGGGCGATTGTCCATCTACATCCGGAGCTCCTGTGATATTGTTTTGTATCCGGACAGTATGGCCGTCACATCATCCCCGAGGTGACGCCACGCCCTGTAGTGACGGAGGATTGTTGTCTTTTCTTTCCTCGCAGTCCGGTGACACAATAGTGACGTAGTCTTCCTCGTATCGTCTGGTGGACGTATCACTAATTCAATTGCCCTAAATCCACTTCTTCAGCTTCGCCACTTCATACTTTGGGATCTGTCATAGGAGATGGCGACATAAACGTCAGAGGATAACAATGATGGTGTCCATGACCTCCAACCATTACTGACCACCACTGGCCCCTCAGGAGCTCCGTCTTGTATTTCCAGTCATACGCCAAAGGACTGGCCATTGGTCACCAGTAGACTGTAAGGAAGCAATGCAGACGTTCTGTAGACCCCGACCAGTCTTCTCGGCACTAGGCCGGACCGAGAGCCATGTTCTCTGGGTCACTGTTGTTTGCTAAGTCTCCAGACAAGGCTCTACATGACTACCTGTCCATCTCCTTGCCCTATTACTTGACTACACGTCTTAGTCCCCCCATTTGCAGAGTACATAGGGACCTGTGAGTGGAGAGATCTTGGAGGACCTGAGATACGGGACGCTGATGTGCGACAGATTTCAGAGTGGTTTTAATATCAATGTTCTTTGCAGGTGTCATTCCCTTATCTCAGCATGACATGTCCTCCTTCCTCTACGGCTCCGTCACGTTGCCCTGTCAGGCTTCCTTTGTGAACACAGTGACCGGACTGACCATGATCTGGGTGAAGAATGAAGACAAAAAGAACCCATTACTTTACAGACTCCTGAGTGGAAAAGAAAACCTGGAGGAGCAGGATCCCCGATACCAAGGACGCGTAGGAATATCCTCACGGTGGTCACAAGGAAATCTGGACCTGACACTCAAAAACGTCTCCTACGAGGATGAAGGAACCTACGTCTGCCGAGCTGCTAACTCCAGAGGGCATGGAGACAAGATGGTGACGCTATCCATTGGAGGTAAGTCCAGTCCATCCTCGTACGAGCAGTAATACTGAGATGTCAGAGAACGTTCCTCGTCTTGTATGAGCCCTTAAGGTATTGGGTTTATACTGAACCTTTTATAAAACCTAAACCACTTTCCATACAAAACCCCAAAATTACCTGGAATTCATATATTGTCCGAGATACACAAGTTACCAACAACTGCCAACCAGGCGGAGAACATGGAGCGGCTCCGACACTGTCAGTATAAGTGTGCAAACCAAGTCCAGTGCATGATGAAGGCCACACATTACAGGGAACCTTCCCACCTACCTGCTCCCCTCTATCTCCACACTCCTCTACTTTGATTGACAGCTCTGGATTCGAAGGGCAGAGATAGCTGGAAAACAAACAGGTGGGAAGGTGGATTTAAATGATTGACTGACATTGACCGCTGGGATTTCAGTCATTGTACTGTATTTCCCCCAGCTCTTCCTTTACATTCCTTTACATGCTGGGGTGCTCAGCCCCACCGAACCCTGGGCTGGAGGTATGGGAACGCTCAGCCCCACCGAACCCTGGGCTGGAGGTATGGGGGCTCTCAGTCCCACCGAACCCTGGGCTGGAGGTATGAGAGCGCTCAGCCCCACCAAACCCTGGGCTGGAGGTATGGGAACGCTCAGTCCCACCGAACCCTGGGCTGGAGGTATGGGAGCGCTCAGTCCCACCAAACCAAACCCTGGGCTGGAGGTATGAGAGCGCTCAGTCCCACCAAACCAAACCCTGGGCTGGAGGTATGGGAACGCTCAGTCCCACCGAACCCTGGGCTGGAGGTATAGGGGCTCTCAGTCCCACCGAACCCTGGGCTGGAGGTATGAGAGCGCTCAGCCCCACCAAACCCTGGGCTGGAGGTATGGGAACGCTCAGTCCCACCAAACCCTGGGCTGGAGGTATGAGAGCGCTCAGCCCCACCAAACCCTGGGCTGGAGGTATGGGAACGCTCAGTCCCACCAAACCCCTGGGCTGGAGGTATGGGAGCGCTCAGTCCCACCGAACCCTGGGCTGGAGGTATGGGAGCGCTCAGCCCCACCAAACCGTGGGCTGGAGGTATGGGAACGCTCAGTCCCACCGAACCCTGGGCTGGAGGTATGGGAACGCTCAGTCCCACCAAACCAAACCCTGGGCTGGAGGTATGGGAACGCTCAGTCCCACCGAACTCTAGGCTGGAGGTATGGGAACGCTCAGTCCCACCAAACTTCTGGGCTGGAGGTATGGGAACGCTCAGTCCCACCGAACCCTGGGCTGGAGGTATGGGAACGCTCAGTCCCACCGAACCCTGGGCTGGAGGTATGGGGGCTCTCAGTCCCACCGAACCCTGGGCTGGAGGTATGAGAGCGCTCAGCCCCACCGAACCCTGGGCTGGAGGTATGGGAGCGCTCAGCCCCACCAAACCGTGGGCTGGAGGTATGGGAACGCTCAGTCCCACCAAACCCTGGGCTGGAGGTATGGGAACGCTCAGTCCCACCGAACCCTGGGCTGGAGGTATGTGAACGCTCAGTCCCACCAAACCAAACCCTGGGCTGGAGGTATGGGAACGCTCAGTCCCACCAAACCAAACCCTGGGCTGGAGTTATGGGAACGCTCAGTCCCACCGAACCCTGGGCTGGAGGTATGGGAACGCTCAGTCCCACCAAACCCTGGGCTGGAGGTATGGGAATGCTCAGTCCCACCAAACCCTGGGCTGGAGTTATGGGAACGCTCAGTCCCACCGAACCCTGGGCTGGAGGTATGGGAACGCTCAGTCCCACCGAACCCTGGGCTGGAGGTATGGGAACGCTCAGTCCCACCGAACCCTGGGCTGGAGGTATGGGAACGCTCAGTCCCACCAAACCCTGGGCTGGAGGTACTGTATGTGAGCGCTCAGCCCCACCGAACCCTGGGCTGGAGGTACTGTATGTGAGCGCTCAGCCCCACCCAGCTCTTCTGGTCCCAGTAAATAACCCTGCAGTTTTCTCCTGTGGCTGGAATCTTTGATCCCGGGACGTCCATCACTGGTGCTATGCTCCTCAGTGACATCCTCCTCCCATCCAGGACTTTTCCAGCCGCTTCCCTAAGTACGGAGATTTTAGGAGAAAATACAGACAACAGAGTGTAAGAAGCAATGTTTATACCCAGAATGAAATATACAGCATAAAGCTGATACAATAGAACAATATCATAACGATTGCTACATTATTACAGTGTTATACAGCGACAATGGGACGCACGTTCCCTCCAGTCACTTCCATTGTCATAATATCCGGAAGGGACCGGACACATTGTGGCTCCTGAGACGCCTCCTCGGTGGTCCTCATCTCCCTGCAGTGTCTCGGGGATGTCCCTGGACCCCGGCCGTCCTTGCTCCTGGGTCACGGTCTCCATCTCTCCACAGCCTCAGCTGTACGCACCGTCTCCTGCCAGCACGGCGCGGTCCATCTGTAGGACACATGAGAATTTCTCCGTATTGATGACGAAATATTCATTGTTTTCAGACCTGGATGCAAATTCCCCCACCATTACTCTGCTGACGGAGAAGCGGCAGCTGAAATGTCTGACCACAGGTGTGTACCACGTGCCTCAGATCCAGTGGATCACTCCATTCGGGGAGGATCTATCCAAGTACGGAAGCCTCAATGTGGCCCATCTGGGTGATGGACGGAAGAAGGTGGAGTCCGTCCTGGAATATGACATTAAGGAAAATGAACAGGTCCTGTGCCACGTCCAAGAGGGACGGCTGAAAAGATCTGCGCGAGGAGTCATCACAGGTACCGTATAGAACGGGACGGGACGGGATGGAGGAATCCACAGTGTGACCGCTCTTACTGTAAGGAACCCATAGTGTGACCGCTCTTACTGTAAGGAATCCACAGTGTTACCGCTCTTACTGTAAGGAATCCACAGTGTGACCGCTCTTACTGTAAGGAATCCACAGTGTGACCGCTCTTACTGTAAGGAATCCACAGTGTGACCGCTCTTACTGTAAGGAACCCATAGTGTGACCGCTCTTACTGTAAGAAATCCACAGTGTGACTGCTCTTACTGTAAGGAATCCACAGTGTGACCGCTCTTACTGTAAAGAGTCCACAGTGTGACCGCTCTTACTGTAAGGAGTCCACAGTGTGACTGCTCTTACTGTAAGGAATCCACAGTGTGACTGCTCTTACTGTAAGGAATCCACAGTGTGACCGCTCTTACTGTAAGGAATCCACAGTGTGACCGCTCTTACTGTAAGGAACCCATAGTGTGACCGCTCTTACTGTAAGGAGTCCACAGTGTGACCGCTCTTACTGTAAGGAGTCCACAGTGTGACTGCTCTTACTGTAAGGAATACACAGTGTGACTGCTCTTACTGTAAGGAATACACAGTGTGACCGCTCTTACTGTAAGGAATCCACAGTGTGACTGCTCTTACTGTAAGGAATCCACAGTGTGACCGCTCTTACTGTAAGGAATCCACAGTGTGACTGCTCTTACTGTAAGGAATCCACAGTGTGACCGCTCTTACTGTAAGGAGTCCACAGTGTGACCGCTCTTACTGTAAGGAGTCCACAGTGTGACTGCTCTTACTGTAAGGAATACACAGTGTGACCGCTCTTACTGTAAGGAATCCACAGTGTGACCGCTCTTACTGTAAAGAATGCACAGTGTGACCGCTCTTACTGTAAGGAGTCCACAGTGTGACCGCTCTTACTGTAAGGAATCCACAGTGTGACTGCTCTTACTGTAAGGAATCCACAGTGTGACCGCTCTTACTGTAAGGAATCCACAGTGTGACCGCTCTTACTGTAAGGAACCCATAGTGTGACCGCTCTTACTGTAAGGAGTCCACAGTGTGACCGCTCTTACTGTAAGGAGTCCACAGTGTGACTGCTCTTACTGTAAGGAATGCACAGTGTAACGGCTCTTACTGTAAAGAATCCACAGTGTGACTGCTCTTACTGTAAGGAATGCACAGTGTTACCGCTCTTACTGTAAGGAATGCACAGTGTGACCGCTCTTACTGTAAGGAGTCCACAGTGTGACCGCTCTTACTGTAAGGAATCCACAGTGTGACCACTCTTACTGTAAGGAATCCACAGTGTGACCGCTCTTACTGTAAGGAGTCCACAGTGTGACCGCTCTTACTGTAAGGAGTCCACAGTGTGACTGCTCTTACTGTAAGGAATACACAGTGTGACCGCTCTTACTGTAAGGAATCCACAGTGTGACCGCTCTTACTGTAAAGAATGCACAGTGTGACCGCTCTTACTGTAAGGAGTCCACAGTGTGACCGCTCTTACTGTAAGGAACCCATAGTGTGACCGCTCTTACTGTAAGGAATCCACAGTGTGACCGCTCTTACTGTAAGGAGTCCACAGTGTGACCGCTCTTACTGTAAGGAGTCCACAGTGTGACTGCTCTTACTGTAAGGAATACACAGTGTGACCGCTCTTACTGTAAGGAATCCACAGTGTGACCGCTCTTACTGTAAGGAACCCATAGTGTGACCGCTCTTACTGTAAGGAATCCACAGTGTGACCGCTCTTACTGTAAGGAGTCCACAGTGTGACAGCTCTTACTGTAAGGAGTCCACAGTGTGACTGCTCTTACTGTAAGGAATACACAGTGTGACCGCTCTTACTGTAAGGAATCCACAGTGTGACCGCTCTTACTGTAAAGAATGCACAGTGTGACCGCTCTTACTGTAAGGAGTCCACAGTGTGACCGCTCTTACTGTAAGGAATCCACAGTGTGACTGCTCTTACTGTAAGGAATCCACAGTGTGACCGCTCTTACTGTAAGGAATCCACAGTGTGACCGCTCTTACTGTAAGGAACCCATAGTGTGACCGCTCTTACTGTAAGGAGTCCACAGTGTGACCGCTCTTACTGTAAGGAGTCCACAGTGTGACTGCTCTTACTGTAAGGAATCCACAGTGTGACCGCTCTTACTGTAAAGAATCCACAGTGTGACTGCTCTTACTGTAAGGAATGCACAGTGTGACCGCTCTTACTGTAAGGAGTCCACAGTGTGACCGCTCTTACTGTAAAGAATCCACGGAGATATTGGGTTTGTCTGGCAGAATTTGTAGTTTGTGACCTTGATGTTTTTGTCTTCGTTCGTAGACGGGACGCACTCTGTGCGTGTGGACGAGCTCTGACTGCTCAGGAGTAAAGATCACAGACCTTCAGCCACAAATATAGAACTACAACTATAATAAGTAAGTGAACCCCCCATTTGAGGTATTTTGTGATTATTTTTTAGCCTGACTCTGCGGCCTGTGAATGTCGAGGGTTAATTCTTCTACTTCACAATAGATTGCAGTATAATAATAAACTGCAGGAACAGCCAGGAACCAGGCGGCTTCACCAGTCCGGGTGCTCAGTGGTGAGATCAGCCGGGAACCAGGCGGCTTCACCAGTCCGGGTGCTCAGTGGTGAGATCAGCCGGGAACCAGGCGGCTTCACCAGTCCAGGTGCTCAGAGGTGAGAAGAGCCGGGAACCAGGCGGCTTCACCAGTCCGGGTGCTCAGTGGTGAGAACAGCCGGGAACCAGGCGGCTTCACCAGTCCGGGTGCTCAGTGGTGAGAACAGCCGGGAACCAGGCGGCTTCACCAGTCCGGGTGCTCAGTGGTGAGAACAGCCGGGAACCAGGCGGCTTCACCAGTCCGGGTGCTCAGTGGTGAGAACAGCCGGGAACCAGGCGGCTTCACCAGTCCGGGTGCTCAGTGGTGAGAACAGCCAGGAACTAGGCGGCTTCACCAGTCCAAGTGCTCAGTGGTGAGAACAGCCGGGAACCAGGCGGCTTTACCACTCCGGGTGCTCAGTGGTGAGAACAGCCGGGAACCAGGCGGCTTCACCAGTCCGGGTGCTCAGTGGTGAGAACAGCCGGGAACCAGGCGGCTTCACCAGTCCGGGTGCTCAGTGGTGAGAACAGCCGGGAACCAGGCGGCTTCACCAGTCCGGGTGCTCAGTGGTGAGAACAGCCGGGAACTAGGCGGCTTCACCAGTCCAAGTGCTCAGTGGTGAGAACAGCCGGGAACCAGGCGGCTTCACCAGTCCGGGTGCTCAGTGGTGAGAACAGCCGGGAACCAGGCGGCTTCACCAGTCCGGGTGCTCAGTGGTGAGAACAGCCGGGAACTAGGCGGCTTCACCAGTCCAAGTGCTCAGTGGTGAGAACAGCCGGGAACCAGGCGGCTTCACCAGTTTGGGTGCTCAGTGGTGAGAACAGCCGGGAACTAGGCGGCTTCACCAGTCCGGGTGCTCAGTGGTGAGAACAGCCGATCACCGGGGGGGGGGGCGTGGCATGTGTAGGGTGGGGGAGACCCCGGCTGGTGAAAGTGCAGGGATGCTATATGGTATTATATGGCTCCAGTAATGATCGCAGGGGCTGACGCTCAGGGAATCCTACCTATCTATACAGTATATACACTATATACAGCTACGCACCACGAATACACACAGGCAGCAAGAAAACCATGCACATTCACAGGCAGGAGCTACCGAGATCCACCGGTAGCAGCCAATGATGTCAGAGTGCGGCAAGGGGCCATTGTAGGGTGCGGCGATAGGTGACGGAGGGTGATGGGGATGATCCATCGCAGTGTGCGGACTTGGGTAACAGAGGGTGCAGCAATGGGTCATCGGAGGGTGCGGCGATGGGTGACGGAGGGTTCGACGATGGGCTATCCGAGATGGGCGACAAAGGGTGCGGCGAGAGGCCATCAGGGGGTGCGGAGATGGGCCGTCAGAGGGTGCGGCGAGGGACGTCAGTGGGTGCGGCGAGGGTTGCCGGAGGGTGCTGCGATGGGCCATCGGAGGGTGCAGTGAGGTTGGTTGGAGTGTGCGGTGAGGGGTGATGAAGGGTGCGATGATGGGTGTTGGAGGGTGCGGCGAGGGTCGTTGCAGGGTGCGGAGAGGAGCGTCGGAGGGTGCGGCAAGGTTTGTCGGAGGGTTCGGGAAGGTTTTTCGGAGGGTGTGGCGAGGGGCGTCGGAGGGTGTGGTGAGGGACGTCGGAGGGTGCGGAAAGGTTTGTCGGAGGGTGCAGAAAGGTTTGTCGGAGGGTGCGGCGAGATTTGTGGAAGGGTGCGGCGAGGGTCGTTGGAGGGTGCAGTGAAGTTTATGGGACGGTGCAGCGATGGCCCATCGGAGGGTGAGGTGAGATTTGTTAGAGCGTGCTGCGAGGGGCGATGGAGGGTGCAGCGAGAGGCGATGGAGGGTGCAGCGAGAGGCGATGGAGGGTGCAGCGAGGGGCGATGGAGGATGCAGCAAGGGGCGATGGTGGGTGCAGCGAGAGGCGATGGAGGGTGCAGCGAGGGGCGATGGAGGGTGCAGGGAGGGGCGATGGAGGGTGCAGCGAGGGTCGTCGGAGGGTGCAGTGACGGTCGTCGGAGGGTGCAGTGATGGGCAGCGGGGGGGGCGTTGGAGTGTGCAGTGATGGTCGTCGGAGGGTGCAGTGAGGGTCGTCGGAGAGTGCAGTGAGGGTCGTCGGAGGGTGCAGTGAGGGTCGTCGGAGGGTGCAGTGAGGGTCTTTGGAGGCTGCAGTGAGGGTTGTCGGAGGGTGCAGCGAAGGTTGTGAGAGGGTGCAGTGAGGATCAATGGAGGGTGCAGCGAGGGTCATCGGAGGGTGCAGTGAGGGTCGTCGGAGGGTGCAGTGATGGGTGGCGGGGGGGCGTTGGAGGCTGCAGTGAGGGTCAATGGAGGCTGCAGTGAGGGTCAATGGAGGCTGCAGTGAGGGTCATCGGAGGCTGCAGTGAGGGTCATCGGAGGCTGCACTGAGGGTCATCGGAGGCTGCACTGAGGGTCATCGGAGGCTGCACTGAGGGTCTTCGGAGGGTGCAGTGAAGGTTGTGGGAGGGTGCAGTGAAGGTTGTGGGAGGGTGCAGTGAGGGTTGTGGGAGGGTGCAGTGAAGGTTGTGGGAGGGTGCAGTGAAGGTTGTGGGAGGGTGCAGTGAGGGTCATTGGAGGGTGCAGTGAGGGTCCTCGGAGGCTGCAGTGAGGGTCATCGGAGGGTGCAGTGAGTGTCATCGGAGGGTGCAGTGAGTGTCATCGGAGGGTGCAGTGAGGGTCATCGGAGGGTGCAGTGAGTGTCATCGGAGGGTGCAGTGAGTGTCATCGGAGGGTGCAGTGAGTGTCATCGGAGGGTGCAGTGAGTGTCATCGGAGGGTGCAGTGAGGGTCTTCGGAGGGTGCAGTGAGGGTCTTCGGAGGGTGCAGTGAGGGTCATCGGAGGGTGCAGTGAGGGTCATCGGAGGGTGCAGTGAGGGTCATCGGAGGGTGCAGTGAGGGTCATCGGAGGGTGAAGTGAGGGTCATCGGAGGGTGCAGTGAGGGTCATCGGAGGGTGGAGTGAGGGTCATCGGAGGCTGCAGTGAGGGTCATCGGAGGGTGCAGTGAGGGTCATCGGAGGGTGCAGTGAGGGTCATCGGAGGGTGCAGTGAGGGTCTTTGGAGGGTGCAGTGATGGGCGGCGGGGGGGGCGTTGGAGGGTGCAGTGAGGGTCTGTGGAGAGTGTGGCGAGCGGTGTCACGTCTGATAACATATCCTCCCCCTCTGATTCCTTGTCTGTATTTGCAGGTGTCACAATCCTCTTATTTCTTCTGCACATTCCGGTGATTCCGGTCGGACTGGATTCTCGTGTTACAGCAAATCCTCATCTCCTGTATTCATTCACTGCAAGCTCCGCCCACTGCGATATATAATACCCAACACTAATAACCACACCACTGAGCAATGAACCCACAGAGCTGACAATCTACGGCCTCACACCCCTGTAATCAGGACGTGCAGCTGAAGACTCCAATCTTCTATATGTCGCCCCCGCACCGCACTTTATATACCGCACTTTATATGCTGTGATAATCGTGTGACTTTCCGCCTCTTCTCGGCTGTGGATTATATTCTGTCACTTTGTAACTTTTCTGCATTCTGCTATAGAAGGTTTTCTGGGGGAGACGCGATCCTCTAGTGTCTGAGAAATGCGATCCTCTAGTGCCTGAGAGACGCGATCCTCTAGTGCCTGAGAGATGCGATCCTCTAGTGCCTGAGAGACGCGATCCTCTAGTGCCTGAGAGACGCGATCCTCTAGTGCCTGAGAGACGCGATCCTCTAGTGCCTGAGAGACGCGATCCTCTAGTGCCTGAGAGACGCGATCCTCTAGTGCCTGAGAGACGCGATCCTCTAGTGCCTGAGAGACGCGATCCTCTAGTGCCTGAGAGACGCGATCCTCTAGTGCCTGAGAGACGCGATCCTCTAGTGCCTGAGAGACGCGATCCTCTAGTGCCTGAGAGATGCGATCCTCTAGTGCCTGAGAGACGCGATCCTCTAGTGCCTGAGAGACGCGATCCTCTAGTGCCTGAGAGACGCGATCCTCTAGTGCCTGAGAGACGCGATCCTCTAGTGCCTGAGAGACGCGATGCTCTAGTGTCTGAGAGACGTGATCCTCCAGTGTCTGGGATCGGGGCAATACATGGCCGGGGTGACGCATTGCACGTTACCAGATCCTACTGTATTGATTCAGCACCAGGCAGGAATTTCTGAACTTTCCAAAGTTTTTTAATGACCGTAACATTTACAATGTGATCATAAACTGTGAGTGGAATAAAGAGAAATAACATTTAAAAAAATCATAAAATTAGAAAGATAAAAATAAAAAAGAGTGAATCCCCCGGGAGATGAACGTGTAGAACTACGGGGAAGTGTCCGAGCCCCAGACGGGCGACAGACGAGAAAGAATTAGCTCCATTGGTTTATTTTTGTCACCAAATTTTTGTGAAAACATCAACAGGACCCAAGAGCTGACAATCCAATCTGTGCCGGGCGCCTGGTGAATAAAGGGTCCCGAAGAGGACGGAGGGAATAGAGAGGACGAAGAGGACGGAGAGGACGGAGAGAACGGAGGGGACGAAGAGGACGGAGGGGAAGGAGAGGATGGAGGGGACGGAGGGGACGAAGAGGACGTAGAGGACGGAGAGAACGTAGGGGACGAAGAGGATGGAGAGGACGGAGGGATGTGCGGCCTGATATACGGCATTGTGATTGAAAGGTGGAATGAAATAAAGCTGATCTGTGTCATCTGTGCCGTGTATTACTTTTACCATTACTGAGATAATCGATAAATAGATACAGTGGAGAAATAAGTATTGAACACGTCAACAATATATTTCTGCAGGTGCTAGTGACATGAATTTCTCACCAGATGTTAGTAACATCCCATCCAATCCACACAGGCAAAAAAATCACCAGAGATGTCCATAAATTACATTATGTGTAATAATGAGAAATGACACAGGGAAAAAGTATTGAACACATGAAGAAAGAGAGGAGGAAAAAGCCACAGAAAGTCCTGACACCCGCTGAAATCAGTAATTATAGAGCAATCCTGCCACTGAGTGACAAATAATATCACAAGGTTCAACTGATGGCCAATAACAAGGTATCACACAAGAAACATCTCATGATGGGTAAAACCAGTGAGCTGTCTCTAGAGCTTCACAACCTTATTACTGATGGCTTAGGTTACAGAATAATTTCTAAACTGCTGAAGGTTCCAGTGAACTCTGTTGGGGTCAAAATCCAAAAGAGGAAAGAACAACATTTCCCCATAAACCGGCCACGATCAGGTGCTCCCCACAAGATTTCACCTAGATGAGTGCAAATAATTCTCAGAAGAGTTGTCCAAGAGCCAAGATGCCCTGTGGAGAGCGTCAGAATCGAGATGAAGAGAGGTCATTATTCCCCTATACTGTCCCTGGTCAGACCCCACCTGGAATACTGGGTACAGTTCTGGGCCCCAATTCAAGAAAGACATCGATATATTGGAGCAAGTCCTGAGAAGAGCAACCAAGATGGTAGAAGGTCTGCAAACCATGTCATATGAAGAACGGCTAAAAGAACTAGGGAGAAGGCTGAGGGGAGACTTAATAGCGGTCCACAAATATCTGAAAGGCAGTCACAATGCAGCGGGAACCACCCTCTTCTCATTAGCACAAGGAAGTGCAAGAAGCAATGGAGGAAACTAAAGGGAAGTAGATTCAGATTAGACATTAGGAAAAACTTTCTGACAGTGAGGGCAGTCAGAGAGTGCAACAGGCAGCCACAGGAGGCAGTGAGGGCAGTCAGGGAGTAGAACAGGCAGCCACAGGAGGCAGTAAGGGCAGTCAGAGAGTGGAACAGACTACCACGGGAGGCAGTGAGGGCAGTCAGAGAGTGGAACAGGCAACCATGGAAGACAGTGAGGGCAGTCAGAGTGGAACAGGTGGCCACAGGAAGTAGTAAGGGCAGTCAGAGAGTGGAACAGGCAACCATGGAAGACAGTGAGGGCAGTCAGAGTGGAACAGGTGGCCACAGGAAGTAGTAAGGGCAGTCAGAGAGTAGAACAGGCAACCATGGAAGACAGTGAGGGCAGTCAGAGTGGAACAGGTGGCCACAGGAAGTAGTAAGGGCAGTCAGAGAGTGGAACAGGTGGCCACGGGAGGCAGTGAGGGCCATCAGAGAGTGGAACAGGCGGCCACGGGAGGCAGTGAGGGCCATCAGAGAGTGGAACAGGTGGCCACGGGAGGCAGTGAGGGCCATCAGAGAGTGGAACAGGTGGCCACGGGAGGCAGTGAGGGCCATCAGAGAGTGGAACAGGCGGCCACGGGAGGCAGTGAGGGCAGTCAGAGAGTGGAACAAGCTACCACAGAAGGCAGTGAGGGCAGTCAGAGAGTGGACCAGGCTAATACGGGAGGTGCTGAGCTCTCCATCAATGGAAATGTTCAAGTGGAAGCTGGAGAAACATATACAGTAGCTGGAAGGATTAAGAAAAACCTGCACTCACAGGGAGTTGGACCCGATGGCCTTGGAGGTCCCTTCCATTCTAAGATTCTAAGAATGGGAACAAATGGAACATAAATTTGTGAAGATACTTCGACCTGTCCCGGGTCTTTTTCATATAGTCGCTGTTCCCACAGTCGGAAAGTGGATGCTGTCATGAAGAAATCTATCTATTCTTGGTTGAGCACAATTGGGTGGAGGGAGGCCAGGATCATTCTACTCAGTGATATATTTTATTTTTAGCGGGGCGCAGTCAGTCGCACACTGCTATAACGCTGTCAGGCTGACTCTGGTGTTGGCGGCTGGGTATCTCCAGTCTGCAGCCTGTACGGATATGAAACCAGGATAGACTGCTGTAGACGACGACTGAACCGGAGCAGTAGACAGTGGGGCCAAGTGGGTAGAAAGCTTTTTTAATTCTTTTTTTTACCCCCTTCTCAGATTCACTCAAATCAAATCACAAAATATAGAAAAAGTTGAGATTGGGGCAAACATATTTTTCTTTGTGAAATTTGAGTTGAATTGATGCTTTGAATCAATTTATTTGTTGATATCAATGATGCACGTTTTGTGCAATGATCGGAGCTGATAGAAGTTAGTGGAGATAATGGGAGGAAGGTATGGAGAGGGCGAAGAACCGGCGAGGGCAATAGAACAAGTCCTATCATCCCCTGGCTTCCACTACCACCTCTACACTGATGATCCTCAGAGCTACCTCTCTGCTCTCCAGAATCCCGGAGTGTCTGGCCCAGACGTCACCTCTCTGCTCTCCAGAATCCCGGAGTGTCTGGCCCAGGCGTCACCTCTCTGCTCTCCAGAATCCTGGAGTGTCTGGCCCTGGCGTCACCTCTCTGCTCTCCAGAGTCCCAGAGTGTCTGGCCCAGACGTCACCTCTCTGCTCTCCAGAATCCCGGAGTGTCTGGCCCAGACGTCACCTCTCTGCTCTCCAGAATCCCGGAGTGTCTGGCCCAGACGTCACCTCTCTGCTCTCCAGAATCCCGGAGTGTCTGGCCCAGACGTCACCTCTCTGCTCTTCAAAATCCCGGAGTGTCTGTCCCAAACGTCATCTTTCTGCTCTCCAGAATCCCAGAGTGTCTGGCCTACACGTCACCTCTCTGCTCTCCAGAATCCCGGAGTGTCTGGCCTACACGTCACCTCTCTGCTCTCCAGAATCCCGGAGTGTCTGGCCCAGACGTCACCTCTCTGCTCTCCAGAATCCCGGAGTGTCTGGCCCAGGCGTCACCTCTCTGCTCTCCAGAATCCCGGAGTGTCTGGCCCAGACGTCACCTCTCTGCTCTCCAGAATCCCGGAGTCACTGGCCCAGGCGTCACCTCTCTGCTCTCCAGAATCCCGGAGTGTCTGGCCCAGGTGTCACCTCTCTGCTCTCCAGAATCCTGGAGTGTCTGGCCCAGGCGTCACCTCTCTGCTCTCCAGAATCCTGGAGTGTCTGGCCCAGGCGTCACCTCTCTGCTCTCCAGAATCCCGGAGTGTCTGGCCCAGACGTCACCTCTCTGCTCTCCAGAATCCCGGAGTCACTGGCCCAGGCGTCACCTCTCTGCTCTCCAGAATCCCGGAGTGTCTGGCCTAGGTGTCACCTCTCTGCTCTCCAGAATCCTGGAGTGTCTGGCCCAGGCGTCACCTCTCTGCTCTCCAGAATCCTGGAGTGTCTGGCCCAGGCGTCACCTCTCTGCTCTCCAGAATCCCGGAGTGTCTGGCCCAGGCGTCACCTCTCTGCTCTCCAGAATCCCGGAGTGTCTGGCCCAGACGTCACCTCTCTGCTCTCCAGAATCCCGGAGTGTCTGGCCCAGGCGTCACCTCTCTGCTCTCCAGAATCCTGGAGTGTCTGGCCCTGGCGTCACCTCTCTGCTCTCCAGAGTCCCAGAGTGTCTGGCCCAGACGTCACCTCTCTGCTCTCCAGAATCCCGGAGTGTCTGGCCCAGACGTCACCTCTCTGCTCTCCAGAATCCCGGAGTGTCTGGCCCAGACGTCACCTCTCTGCTCTCCAGAATCCCGGAGTGTCTGGCCCAGACGTCACCTCTCTGCTCTTCAAAATCCCGGAGTGTCTGTCCCAAACGTCATCTTTCTGCTCTCCAGAATCCCAGAGTGTCTGGCCTACACGTCACCTCTCTGCTCTCCAGAATCCCGGAGTGTCTGGCCTACACGTCACCTCTCTGCTCTCCAGAATCCCGGAGTGTCTGGCCCAGGTGTCACCTCTATGCTCTCCAGAATCCCGGAGTGTCTGGCCCAGACGTCACCTCTCTGCTCTCCAGAATCCCGGAGTGTGGCCCAGGTGTCACCTCTCTGCTCTCCAGAATCCCGGAGTGTCTGACCTACACGTCACCTCTCTGCTCTCCAGAATCCCAGAGTGTCTGGCCCAGACGTCACCTCTCTGCTCTCCAGAATCCCAGAGTGTCTGGCCCAGACGTCACCGCTCTGCTCTCCAGAATCCCGGAATGTCTGGCTAAGACGTCACCTCTCTGCTCTCCAGAATCCCGGAATGTCTGGCCTACACGTCACCTCTCTGATCTCCAGAATCCCGGAGTGTCTGACCCAGGCGTCACCACTATGCTCTCCAGAATCCCGGAGTGTCTGGCCCAGACGTCACCTCTCTGCTCTCCAGAATCCCGGAGTGTCTGGCCTACACGTCACCTCTCTGCTCTCCAGAATCCCAGAGTGTCTGGCCCAGACGTCACCTCTCTGCTCTCAAGAATCCCGGAGCGTCTGGCCCACACGTCACCTCTCTGCTCTCCAGAATCCCGGAGTGTCTGGCCCAGACGTCACCTCTCTACTCTCCAAAATCCCGGAGTGTCTGGCCCAAATGTCACCTCTCTGCTCTCCAGAATCCCGGAGTGTCTGGCCCAGGCGTCACCTCTCTGCTCTCCAGAATCCCGGAATGTCTGGCCTACACGTCACCTCTCTGCTCTCCAGAATCCTGGAGTGTCTAGCCCAGACGTCACCTCTCTGCTCTCCAGAATCCCAGAGTGTCTGGCCCAGGCGTCACCTCTCTGCTCTCCAGAATCCCGGAATGTCTGGCCTACACGTCACCTCTCTGCTCTCCAGAATCCCGGAGTGTCTGACCCAGGCATCACCTCTCTGCTCTCCAGAATCTCGGAATGTCTGGCCCAGACGTCACCTCTGCTCTCCAGAATCCCGGAGTGTCTGGCCCAGACGTCACATCTCTGCTCTCAAGAATCCCGGAGTGTCTGGCCCACACGTCACCTCTCTACTCTCCAGAATCCCGGAGTGTCTGGACCAAATGTCACCTCTGCTCTCCAGAATCCCAGAGTGTATGGCCCACACGTCACCTCTCTGCTCTCCAGAATCCCAGAGTGTCTGGCCCAGACGTCACCTCTCTACTCTCCAGAATCCCGGAGTGTCTGGCCCAAATGTCACCTCTGCTCTCCAGAATCCCGGAGTGTCTGGCCCAGACGTCATCTCTCTGCTCTCCAGAATCCCAGAGTGTCTGGCCCAGACGTCATCTCTCTGCTCTCCAGAATCCCGGAGTGTCTGGCCCAGGCGTCACCTCTCTGCTCTCCAGAATCCCGGAGTGTCTGGCCCAGGCGTCACCTCTCTGCTCTCCAGAATCCCGGAATGTCTGGCCTACACGTCACCTCTCTGCTCTCCAGAATCCCAGAGTGTCTGGCCCAGACGTCACCTCTCTGCTCTCCAGAATCCCGGAGTGTCTGGCCCAGGCGTCACCTCTCTGCTCTCCAGAATCCCGGAATGTCTGGCCTACACGTCACCTCTCTGCTCTCCAGAATCCCGGAGTGTCTGACCCAGGCATCACCTCTCTGCTCTCCAGAATCCCGGAATGTCTGGCCCAGACGTCACCTCTGCTCTCCAGAATCCCGGAGTGTCTGGCCCAGGCGTCACCTCTCTGCTCTCCAGAATCCCGGAATGTCTGGCCTACACGTCACCTCTCTGCTCTCCAGAATCCCAGAGTGTCTGGCCCAGACGTCATCTCTCTGCTCTCCAGAATCCCGGAGTGTCTGGCCCAGGCGTCACCTCTCTGCTCTCCAGAATCCCGGAATGTCTGGCCCAGACGTCACCTCTCTGCTCTCCAGAATCCCGGAATGTCTGGCCTACACGCCACCTCTCTGCTCTCCAGAATCCCGGAGTGTCTGACCCAGGCATCACCTCTCTGCTCTCCAGAATCCCGGAATGTCTGGCCCAGACGTCACCTCTGCTCTCCAGAATCCCGGAGTGTCTGGCCCAGGCGTCACCTCTCTGCTCTCCAGAATCCCGGAGTGTCTGGCCTAGACGTCACCTCTCTGCTCTCCAGAATCCCAGAGTGTCTGGCCCAGGCGTCACCTCTCTGCTCTCAAGAATCCCGGAGTGTCTGGCCCAGACGTCACCTCTCTACTCTCCAGAATCCCGGAGTGTCTGGCCCAGACGTCACCTCTCTGCTCTCCAGAATCCCGGAGTGTCTGGCCCAGACGTCACCTCTCTACTCTCCAGAATCCCGGAGTGTCTGGCCCAGACGTCACCTCTCTACTCTCCAGAATCCCGGAGTGTCTGGCCCAAATGTCACCTCTGCTCTCCAGAATCCCGGAGTGTCTGGCCCAGACGTCACCTCTCTACTCTCCAGAATCCCGGAGTGTCTGGCCCAAATGTCACCTCTGCTCTCCAGAATCCCGAAGTGTCTGGCCCAGACGTCACCTCTCTGCTCTCCAGAATCCCAGAGTGTCTGGCCCAGACGTCACCTCTCTGCTCTCCAGAATCCCGGAGTGTCTGGCCCAGACGTCACCTCTCTGCTCTCCAGAATCCTCGAGTGTCTGGCCCAGGTGTCACCTCTCTGCTCTCCAGAATCCTCGAGTGTCTGGCCCAGGTGTCACCTCTCTGCTCTCCAGAATCCCAGAGTGTCTGGCCCAGGTGTCACCTCTCTGCTCTCCAGAATCCTGGAGTGTCTGGCCCAGACGTCACCTCTCTGCTCTCCAGAATCCTGGAGTGTCTAGTCCAGGCGTCACCTCTCTGCTCTCCAGAATCCCGGAGTGTCTGGCCCAGACGTCACCTCTCTACTCTCCAGAATCCCGGAGTGTCTGGCCCAGACGTCACCTCTCTACTCTCCAGAATCCCGGAGTGTCTGGCCCAAATGTCACCTCTGCTCTCCAGAATCCCGGAGTGTCTGGCCCAGGCGTCACCTCTCTGCTCTCCAGAATCCTGGAGTGTCTGGCCCAGGTGTCACCTCTCTGCTCTCCAGAATCCCGGAGTGTCTGGCTTAGGCGTCATCTCTCTGCTCTCCAGAATCCCGGAGTGTCTGGCTTAGGCGTCATCTCTCTGCTCTCCAGAATCCCGGAGTGTCTGGCTTAGGCGTCATCTCTCTGCTCTCCAGAATCCCGGAGTGTCTGGCCCAGACGTCACCTCTCTGCTCTCCAGAATCCCGGAGTGTCTGGCCCAGACGTCACCTCTCTGCTCTCCAGAATCCTGGAGTGTCTGGGCCAGACGTCACCTCTCTGCTCTCCAGAATCCCGGAGTGTCTGGCCCAGACGTCACCTCTCTGCTCTCCAGAATCCCGGAGTGTCTGGCCAGACGTCACCTCTCTGCTCTCCAGAATCCCGGAATGTCTGGCCCAGACGTCACCTCTGCTCTCCAGAATCCCGGAGTGTCTGGCCCAGACGTCACCTCTCTGCTCTCCAGAATCCCTGAGTGTCTGGCCCAGACGTCACCTCTCTGCTCTTCAGAATCCCGGAGTGTCTGGCCCAGACGTCACCTCTCTGCTCTCCAGAATCCCGGAATGTCTGGCCCAGACGTCACCTCTGCTCTCCAGAATCCCGGAGTGTCTGGCCCAGACGTCACCTCTCTGCTCTCCAGAATCCCTGAGTGTCTGGCCCAGACGTCACCTCTCTGCTCTCCAGAATCCCTGAGTGTCTGGCCCAGGCGTCACCTCTCTGCTCTCCAGAATCCCAGAGTGTCTGGCCCAGTCTGATCCAGGATCTGAAGTCCGCAGCCTCAGAGTGACCCTGGACTCTGCCTTGTCCTCACACCGCACATCCAAGTTCCTGCCGCCTCCAACTCAAAAATATTTCCAGAATTCCTCTTTTCCTCAACCCTGAATCTAGTAAAATGTTAGTGCTGCCCTCATCATCTCCTTCTCCTCTGGGGCCTTCTGCTAACACTGTTACACCTCTCCAGTCTGTCAGGAAAAAAAGGAGAGCCAGAAGTGCCTGAGAATGGCAAGAAACAAATAAGTGTAAATTCACAACATCATTCCAACTGTACTATAATACAAAGTGAGATTTTTAGCAAACAATCATTTTTTTGAGCCTCCCCTGCCATGTCACGTCTAACAGGACCTGTACTGATGTCATATCCATGTGACCAAAAGGGGCGGGGCCTCAGCTAACAGAAATATGTTGTTTCCTGGTATCAGCTATGTTGGCTGAGGCCCCACCCCTTCTGGTCACATGTATATGACATCAGCATCGGTCTTATTAGTCACAAACTAAATCAATTCTATAATAGAATTAGCATAAATAACAGTGGGAGGGGATAACTATGAATACCCCCCAGATATTATCTGATCTTCAGCTGCTGTCACTCAAGAAGTTGATGATTTATAAACTTTACTTTCTTGGATTTCAGAAACTATACATCCGAGCTTCCCACTACAGGTATATATAAATTCAGCCTGATAGTGCCAGTATAGCATGGGCCATAGGTTATATAGGAAAATCCTGGTGATTGGTGCGCTTTAAGCATTCATAGATGCCAATGTATGTAAAGCGCTGCGGAATTAATAGCGCTATAGAAGTGAATAATTATTATTATTATTATAATAATTGAGTGTTGCTGCCATCTAGTGTTTATTTAATTTTTTTTTTTTTAACTGCATTTGCGCTTTTCTGGCAGTAGTGGTGTGTGCTATAATATTATGAGATGTATGATATTGGAAAACACTAAAATGTTTGGTGATAATCAAATACTTAAAAATATTACAATATTCAGCGATAGCTAGGTACCTATCCTCTGTAATGCCCATTGACACTGCGGGCATTTGTTGTGTATTTGTCCCCTGCACAGGCAGCTTATCTATAGGAATTCCTCTATGATGCTACTCATTGGCAGTATATTCAAATCCATCACAACAAATCCATTTTTCCTGGATAATTACTGTTCTGATTGACCCCCGTCCATAGCCAGCGCGTATAATGGATTTGCTCTTTTATTAGGTTTGTCTTGTATGGATTGTGTTATGATTGTATATAAAAAAAATAAAGACACAAAAAAACATTTTGAAGAAAAAGTTGTGTAGACTATGTTTTGTAGGAAGTTTACTTGGTATTTAGCCTCTGTATATACTCTGTATAGGAGGGTAAGGATTGGACTGACTCCTACCTGGCAGTGAGATCAGCCGGGGGTTAATGCTGGATAGTGGAGATAGATAGGAGAGTGATAGTGTAGAATAGGGGCGTGCAGTGCAGGGAAAGCTGTGTGCCACAAATCAGCATGTAATGATAGGAGAGTGATAGTGTAGAATAGGGGCGTGCAGTGCAGGGAAAGCTGTGTGCCACAAATCAGCATGTAATGATAGGAGAGTGATAGTGTGGAATAGGGGCGTGCAGTGCAGGGAAAGCTGTGTGCCACAAATCAGCATGTAATGATAGGAGAGTGATAGTGTAGAATAGGGGCGTGCAGTGCAGGGAGAGCTGTGTGCCACAAATCAGCATGTAATGGTAGGAGAGCGATAGTGCAGAATAGGGGCGTGCAGTGCAGGGAAAGCTGCGTGCCACAAATCAGCATGTAATGATAGGAGAGTGATAGTGTAGAATAGGGGCGTGCAGTGCAGGGAAAGCTGTGTGCCACAAATCAGCATGTAATGATAGGAGAGTGATAGTGTGGAATAGGGGCGTGCAGTGCAGGGAAAGCTGCGTGCTACAAATCAGCATGTAATGATAGGAGAGCGATAGTGTAGAATAGGGGCGTGCAGTGCAGGGAGAGCTGTGTGCCACAAATCAGCATGTAATGGTAGGAGAGCGATAGTGCAGAATAGGGGCGTGCAGTGCAGGGAAAGCTGCGTGCCACAAATCAGCATGTAATGATAGGAGAGTGATAGTGTAGAATAGGGGCGTGCAGTGCAGGGAAAGCTGTGTGCCACAAATCAGCATGTAATGATAGGAGAGCGATAGTGTAGAATAGGGGCGTGCAGTGCAGGGAAAGCTGCGTGCCACAAATCAGCATGTAATGATAGGAGAGTGATAGTGTAGAATAGGGGCGTGCAGTGCAGGGAAAGCTGTGTGCCACAAATCAGCATGTAATGATAGGAGAGTGATAGTGTAGAATAGGGGCGTGCAGTGCAGGGAAAGCTGTGTGCCACAAATCAGCATGTAATGGTAGGAGAGCGATAGTGCACAATAGGGGCGTGCAGTGCAGGGAAAGCTGTGTGCCACAAATCAGCATGTAATGATAGGAGAGTGATAGTGTGGAATAGGGGCGTGCAGTGCAGGGAAAGCTGCGTGCTACAAATCAGCATGTAATGATAGGAGAGCGATAGTGTAGAATAGGGGCGTGCAGTGCAGGGAGAGCTGTGTGCCACAAATCAGCATGTAATGGTAGGAGAGCGATAGTGCAGAATAGGGGCGTGCAGTGCAGGGAAAGCTGCGTGCCACAAATCAGCATGTAATGATAGGAGAGTGATAGTGTAGAATAGGGGCGTGCAGTGCAGGGAAAGCTGCGTGCCACAAATCAGCATGTAATGATAGGAGAGTGATAGTGTGGAATAGGGGCGTGCAGTGCAGGGAAAGCTGTGTGCCACAAATCAGCATGTAATGATAGGAGAGTGATAGTGTAGAATAGGGGCGTGCAGTGCAGGGAAAGCTGTGTGCCACAAATCAGCATGTAATGGTAGGAGAGCGATAGTGTGGAATAGGGGCGTGCAGTGCAGGGAAAGCTGTGTGCCACAAATCAGCATGTAATGATAGGAGAGTGATAGTGTAGAATAGGGGCGTGCAGTGCAGGGAGAGCTGTGTGCCACAAATCAGCATGTAATGGTAGGAGAGCGATAGTGTAGAATAGGGGCGTGCAGTGCAGGGAGAGCTGTGTGCCACAAATCAGCATGTAATGATAGGAGAGCGATAGTGTAGAATAGGGGCATGCAGTGCAGGGAAAGCTGCGTGCTACAAATCAGCATGTAATGATAGGAGAGTGATAGTGTAGAATAGGGGCGTGCAGTGCAGGGAAAGCTGCGTGCCACAAATCAGCATGTAATGATAGGAGAGCGATAGTGCAGAATAGGGGCGTGCAGTGCAGGGAAAGCTGCGTGCCACAAATCAGCATGTAATGATAGGAGAGTGATAGTGTAGAATAGGGGCGTGCAGTGCAGGGAAAGCTGTGTGCCACAAATCAGCATGTAATGATAGGAGAGTGATAGTGTAGAATAGGGGCGTGCAGTGCAGGGAAAGCTGTGTGCCACAAATCAGCATGTAATGATAGGAGAGTGATAGTGTAGAATAGGGGCGTGCAGTGCAGGGAAAGCTGTGTGCCACAAATCAGCATGTAATGGTAGGAGAGCGATAGTGTGGAATAGGGGCGTGCAGTGCAGGGAAAGCTGTGTGCCACAAATCAGCATGTAATGATAGGAGAGTGATAGTGTAGAATAGGGGCGTGCAGTGCAGGGAGAGCTGTGTGCTACAAATCAGCATGTAATGGTAGGAGAGCGATAGTGTAGAATAGGGGCGTGCAGTGCAGGGAGAGCTGCGTGCCACAAATCAGCATGTAATGATAGGAGAGTGATAGTGTAGAATAGGGGCGTGCAGTGCAGGGATAGCTGCGAGCCACAAATCAGCATGTAATGGTAGGAGAGCGATAGTGTAGAATAGGGGCGTGCAGTGCAGGGAAAGCTGTGTGCCACAAATCAGCATGTAATGGTAGGAGAGCGATAGTGCAGAATAGGGGCGTGCAGTGCAGGGAAAGCTGCGTGCCACAAATCAGCATGTAATGATAGGAGAGCGATAGTGTAGAATAGGGGCGTGCAGTGCAGGGAGAGCTGCGTGCCACAAATCAGCATGTAATGATAGGAGAGTGATAGTGTAGAATAGGGGCGTGCAGTGCAGGGATAGCTGCGAGCCACAAATCAGCATGTAATGGTAGGAGAGCGATAGTGTAGAATAGGGGCGTGCAGTGCAGGGAAAGCTGTGTGCCACAAATCAGCATGTAATGATAGGAGAGTGATAGTGTAGAATAGGGACGCGCAGTGGAGGGAAAGCTGCGTGCTACAAATCAGCATGTAATGATAGGAGAGCGATAGTGTGGAATAGGGGCGTGCAGTGCAGGGAAAGCTGCGTGCCACAAATCAGCATGTAATGATAGGAGAGCGATAGTGTGGAATAGGGGCGTGCAGTGCAGGGAAAGCTGTGTGCCACAAATCAGCATGTAATGATAGGAGAGCGATAGTGTAGAATAGGGACGTGCAGTGCAGGGAGAGCTGTGTGCCACAAATCAGCATGTAATGATAGGAGAGTGATAGTGTGGAATAGGGGCGTGCAGTGCAGGGAAAGCTGCGTGCCACAAATCAGCATGTAATGATAGGAGAGCGATAGTGTGGAATAGGGGCGTGCAGTGCAGGGAAAGCTGCGTGCCACAAATCAGCATGTAATGATAGGAGAGTGATAGTGTAGAATAGGGGCGTGCAGTGCAGGGAAAGCTGTGTGCCACAAATCAGCATGTAATGATAGGAGAGCGATAGTGTAGAATAGGGGCGTGCAGTGCAGGGAAAGCTGTGTGCCACAAATCAGCATGTAATGGTAGGAGAGCGATAGTGCAGAATAGGGGCGTGCAGTGCAGGGAAAGCTGCGTGCCACAAATCAGCATGTAATGATAGGAGAGCGATAGTGTAGAATAGGGGCGTGCAGTGCAGGGAGAGCTGCGTGCCACAAATCAGCATGTAATGATAGGAGAGTGATAGTGTAGAATAGGGGCGTGCAGTGCAGGGATAGCTGCGAGCCACAAATCAGCATGTAATGATAGGAGAGCGATAGTGTAGAATAGGGGCGTGCAGTGCAGGGAAAGCTGCGTGCCACAAATCAGCATGTAATGATAGGAGAGTGATAGTGTAGAATAGGGGCGTGCAGTGCAGGGAGAGCTGCGTGCCACAAATCAGCATGTAATGATAGGAGAGTGATAGTGTAGAATAGGGGCGTGCAGTGCAGGGAAAGCTGTGTGCCACAAATCAGCATGTAATGATAGGAGAGTGATAGTGCAGAATAGGGGCGTGCAGTGCAGGGATAGCTGCGAGCCACAAATCAGCATGTAATGATAGGAGAGCGATAGTGTAGAATAGGGGCGTGCAGTGCAGGGAAAGCTGCGTGCTACAAATCAGCATGTAATGATAGGAGAGTGATAGTGCAGAATAGGGGCGTGCAGTGCAGGGAAAGCTGCGTGCCACAAATCAGCATGTAATGATAGGAGAGCGATAGTGTGGAATAGGGGCGTGCAGTGCAGGGAAAGCTGTGTGCCACAAATCAGCATGTAATGATAGGAGAGCGATAGTGTAGAATAGGGGCGTGCAGTGCAGGGAAAGCTGTGTGCCACAAATCAGCATGTAATGATAGGAGAGCGATAGTGTAGAATAGGGGCGTGCAGTGCAGGGAAAGCTGTGTGCCACAAATCAGCATGTAATGATAGGAGAGTGATAGTGTAGAATAGGGGCGTGCAGTGCAGGGAGAGCTGCGTGCCACAAATCAGCATGTAATGATAGGAGAGTGATAGTGTAGAATAGGGGCGTGCAGTGCAGGGAAAGCTGTGTGCCACAAATCAGCATGTAATGATAGGAGAGTGATAGTGCAGAATAGGGGCGTGCAGTGCAGGGATAGCTGCGAGCCACAAATCAGCATGTAATGATAGGAGAGCGATAGTGTAGAATAGGGGCGTGCAGTGCAGGGAAAGCTGCGTGCTACAAATCAGCATGTAATGATAGGAGAGTGATAGTGCAGAATAGGGGCGTGCAGTGCAGGGAAAGCTGCGTGCCACAAATCAGCATGTAATGATAGGAGAGCGATAGTGTGGAATAGGGGCGTGCAGTGCAGGGAAAGCTGTGTGCCACAAATCAGCATGTAATGATAGGAGAGCGATAGTGTAGAATAGGGGCGTGCAGTGCAGGGATAGCTGCGTGCCACAAATCAGCATGTAATGATAGGAGAGCGATAGTGTAGAATAGGGGCGTGCAGTGCAGGGAAAGCTGTGTGCTACAAATCAGCATGTAATGATAGGAGAGCGATAGTGTAGAATAGGGGCGTGCAGTGCAGGGAAAGCTGTGTGCTACAAATCAGCATGTAATGATAGGAGAGTGATAGTGTAGAATAGGGGCGTGCAGTGCAGGGAAAGCTGCGTGCCACAAATCAGCATGTAATGATAGGAGAGCGATAGTGTAGAATAGGGGCGTGCAGTGCAGGGAGAGCTGTGTGCTACAAATCAGCATGTAATGATAGGAGAGCGATAGTGTAGAATAGGGCGTGCAGTGCAGGGAAAGCTGTGTGCTACAAATCAGCATGTAATGACAGGAGAGCGATAGTGTAGAATAGGGGCGTGCAGTGCAGGGAAAGCTGTGTGCTACAAATCAGCATGTAATGATAGGAGAGCGATAGTGTGGAATAGGGGCGTGCAGTGCAGGGAAAGCTGCGTGCCACAAATCAGCATGTAATGATAGGAGAGCGATAGTGTAGAATAGGGGCGTGCAGTGCAGGGAAAGCTGTGTGCTACAAATCAGCATGTAATGATAGGAGAGCGATAGTGTAGAATAGGGGCGTGCAATGCAGGGAAAGCTGTGTGCCACAAATCAGCATGTCATGATAGAAATAGGGAGAGCTGCGTGCCACAAATCAGCATGTAATGATAGGAGAGCGATAGTGTAGAATAGGGGCGTGCAGTGCAGGGAAAGCTGCGTGCCACAAATCAGCATGTAATGATAGGAGAGCGATAGTGTGGAATAGGGGCGTGCAGTGCAGGGAAAGCTGTGTGCCACAAATCAGCATGTAATGATAGGAGAGCGATAGTGTGGAATAGGGGCGTGCAGTGCAGGGAAAGCTGTGTGCTACAAATCAGCATGTAATGATAGGAGAGTGATAGTGTAGAATAGGGGCGTGCAGTGCAGGGAAAGCTGCGTGCTACAAATCAGCATGTAATGATAGGAGAGTGATAGTGTAGAATAGGGGCGTGCAGTGCAGGGAAAGCTGTGTGCCACAAATCAGCATGTAATGATAGGAGAGCGATAGTGTAGAATAGGGGCGTGCAGTGCAGGGAAAGCTGTGTGCCACAAATCAGCATGTAATGATAGGAGAGTGATAGTGTAGAATAGGGGCGTGCAGTGCAGGGAAAGCTGCGTGCCACAAATCAGCATGTAATGATAGGAGAGCGATAGTGTGGAATAGGGGCGTGCAGTGCAGGGAAAGCTGTGTGCTACAAATCAGCATGTAATGATAGGAGAGCGATAGTGTAGAATAGGGGCGTGCAGTGCAGGGAGAGCTGCGTGCCACAAATCAGCATGTAATGATAGGAGAGCGATAGTGTGGAATAGGGGCGTGCAGTGCAGGGAAAGCTGTGTGCTACAAATCAGCATGTAATGATAGGAGAGCGATAGTGTAGAATAGGGGCGTGCAGTGCAGGGATAGCTGTGTGCCACAAATCAGCATGTAATGATAGGAGAGTGATAGTGTAGAATAGGGGCGTGCAGTGCAGGGAAAGCTGCGTGCCACAAATCAGCATGTAATGATAGGAGAGTGATAGTGTAGAATAGGGGCATGCAGTGCAGGGAAAGCTGTGTGCTACAAATCAGCATGTAATGATAGGAGAGTGATAGTGTAGAATAGGGGCGTGCAGTGCAGGGAAAGCTGTGTGCTACAAATCAGCATGTAATGATTGGAGAGTGATAGTGTGGAATAGGGGCGTGCAGTGCAGGGAAAGCTGCGTGCCACAAATCAGCATGTAATGATAGGAGAGTGATAGTGTAGAATAGGGGAGTGCAGTGCAGGGAGAGCTGCGTGCCACAAATCAGCATGTAATGATAGGAGAGCGATAGTGTAGAATAGGGGAGTGCAGTGCAGGGAAAGCTGCGTGCCACAAATCAGCATGTAATGATAGGAGAGCGATAGTGTGGAATAGGGGCGTGCAGTGCAGGGAAAGCTGTGTGCCACAAATCAGCATGTAATGATAGGAGAGCGATAGTGAGGAATAGGGGCGTGCAGTGCAGGGAAAGCTGTGTGCCACAAATCAGCATGTAATGATAGGAGAGCGATAGTGTAGAATAGGGGCGTGCAGTGCAGGGAAAGCTGTGTGCCACAAATCAGCATGTAATGATAGGAGAGCGATAGTGTAGAATAGGGGCGTGCAGTGCAGGGATAGCTGCGTGCCACAAATCAGCATGTAATGATAGGAGAGCGATAGTGTGGAATAGGGGCGTGCAGTGCAGGGAAAGCTGCGTGCCACAAATCAGCATGTAATGATAGGAGAGCGATAGTGTAGAATAGGGGCGTGCAGTGCAGGGAAAGCTGTGTGCTACAAATCAGCATGTAATGATAGGAGAGCGATAGTGTAGAATAGGGGCGTGCAGTGCAGGGAAAGCTGTGTGCTACAAATCAGCATGTAATGATAGGAGAGTGATAGTGTAGAATAGGGGCATGCAGTGCAGGGAAAGCTGTGTGCCACAAATCAGCATGTCATGATAGAAATAGGGAGAGCTGCGTGCCACAAATCAGCATGTAATGATAGGAGAGCGATAGTGTAGAATAGGGGCGTGCAGTGCAGGGAAAGCTGCGTGCCACAAATCAGCATGTAATGATAGGAGAGCGATAGTGTGGAATAGGGGCGTGCAGTGCAGGGAAAGCTGTGTGCCACAAATCAGCATGTAATGATAGGAGAGTGATAGTGTGGAATAGGGGCGTGCAGTGCAGGGAAAGCTGTGTGCCACAAATCAGCATGTAATGATAGGAGAGCGATAGTGTAGAATAGGGGCGTGCAATGCAGGGAAAGCTGTGTGCCACAAATCAGCATGTCATGATAGAAATAGGGAGAGCTGCGTGCCACAAATCAGCATGTAATGATAGGAGAGCGATAGTGTAGAATAGGGGCGTGCAGTGCAGGGAAAGCTGCGTGCCACAAATCAGCATGTAATGATAGGAGAGCGATAGTGTGGAATAGGGGCGTGCAGTGCAGGGAAAGCTGTGTGCCACAAATCAGCATGTAATGATAGGAGAGTGATAGTGTGGAATAGGGGCGTGCAGTGCAGGGAAAGCTGTGTGCCACAAATCAGCATGTAATGATAGGAGAGCGATAGTGTAGAATAGGGGCGTGCAGTGCAGGGAAAGCTGTGTGCCACAAATCAGCATGTAATGATAGGAGAGTGATAGTGTAGAATAGGGGCGTGCAGTGCAGGGAAAGCTGCGTGCCACAAATCAGCATGTAATGATAGGAGAGTGATAGTGTAGAATAGGGGTGTGCAGTGCAGGGAAAGCTGTGTGCCACAAATCAGCATGTAATGATAGGAGAGTGATAGTGTAGAATAGGGGCGTGCAGTGCAGGGAAAGATGCGTGCCACAAATCAGCATGTAATGATAGGAGAGTGATAGTGTAGAATAGGGGCGTGCAGTGCAGGGAAAGCTGCGTGCCACAAATCAGCATGTAATGATAGGAGAGTGATAGTGTAGAATAGGGGCGTGCAGTGCAGGGAAAGCTGTGTGCCACAAATCAGCATGTAATGATAGGAGAGTGATAGTGTAGAATAGGGGCGTGCAGTGCAGGGAAAGCTGCGTGCCACAAATCAGCATGTAATGATAGGAGAGCGATAGTGTAGAATAGGGGCGTGCAGTGCAGGGAAAGCTGTGTGCCACAAATCAGCATGTAATGATAGGAGAGTGATAGTGTAGAATAGGGGCGTGCAGTGCAGGGAAAGCTGTGTGCTACAAATCAGCATGTAATGATAGGAGAGTGATAGTGTAGAATAGGGGCGTGCAGTGCAGGGAGAGCTGTGTGCCACAAATCAGCATGTAATGATAGGAGAGCGATATTGTGGAATAGGGGCGTGCAGTGCAGGGAAAGCTGTGTGCCACAAATCAGCATGTAATGATAGGAGAGCGATAGTGTAGAATAGGGGCGTGCAGTGCAGGGAAAGCTGTGTGCTACAAATCAGCATGTAATGATAGGAGAGCGATAGTGTAGAATAGGGGCGTGCAGTGCAGGGAAAGCTGTGTGCCACAAATCAGCATGTAATGATAGGAGAGCGATAGTGTAGAATAGGGGCGTGCAGTGCAGGGAAAGCTGCGTGCTACAAATCAGCATGTAATGATAGGAGAGCGATAGTGTAGAATAGGGGCGTGCAGTGCAGGGAAAGCTGCGTGCCACAAATCAGCATGTAATGATTGGAGAGTGATAGTGTGGAATAGGGGCGTGCAGTGCAGGGAGAGCTGCGTGCCACAAATCAGCATGTAATGATAGGAGAGCGATAGTGTGGAATAGGGGCGTGCAGTGCAGGGAAAGCTGTGTGCCACAAATCAGCATGTAATGATAGGAGAGCGATAGTGTGGAATAGGGGCGTGCAGTGCAGGGAAAGCTGTGTGCCACAAATCAGCATGTAATGATAGGAGAGCGATAGTGTGGAATAGGGGCGTGCAGTGCAGGGAAAGCTGTGTGCCACAAATCAGCATGTAATGATAGGAGAGCGATAGTGTGGAATAGGGGCGTGCAGTGCAGGGAAAGCTGTGTGCCACAAATCAGCATGTAATGATAGGAGAGCGATAGTGAGGAATAGGGGCGTGCAGTGCAGGGAAAGCTGTGTGCCACAAATCAGCATGTAATGATAGGAGAGCGATAGTGTAGAATAGGGGCGTGCAGTGCAGGGAAAGCTGTGTGCCACAAATCAGCATGTAATGATAGGAGAGCGATAGTGTAGAATAGGGGCGTGCAGTGCAGGGATAGCTGCGTGCCACAAATCAGCATGTAATGATAGGAGAGTGATAGTGTAGAATAGGGGCGTGCAGTGCAGGGAAAGCTGTGTGCCACAAATCAGCATGTAATGATAGGAGAGTGATAGTGTAGAATAGGGGCGTGCAGTGCAGGGAAAGCTGCGTGCCACAAATCAGCATGTAATGATAGGAGAGCGATAGTGTAGAATAGGGGCGTGCAGTGCAGGGAAAGCTGTGTGCCACAAATCAGCATGTAATGATAGGAGAGCGATAGTGTAGAATAGGGGCGTGCAGTGCAGGGAGAGCTGCGTGCCACAAATCAGCATGTAATGATAGGAGAGTGATAGTGTAGAATAGGGGCGTGCAGTGCAGGGAAAGCTGCGTGCCACAAATCAGCATGTAATGATAGGAGAGTGATAGTGTAGAATAGGGGCGTGCAGTGCAGGGAAAGCTGTGTGCTACAAATCAGCATGTAATGATAGGAGAGTGATAGTGTAGAATAGGGGCGTGCAGTGCAGGGAGAGCTGTGTGCCACAAATCAGCATGTAATGATAGGAGAGCGATATTGTGGAATAGGGGCGTGCAGTGCAGGGAAAGCTGTGTGCCACAAATCAGCATGTAATGATAGGAGAGCGATAGTGTAGAATAGGGGCGTGCAGTGCAGGGAAAGCTGTGTGCTACAAATCAGCATGTAATGATAGGAGAGCGATAGTGTAGAATAGGGGCGTGCAGTGCAGGGAAAGCTGTGTGCCACAAATCAGCATGTAATGATAGGAGAGCGATAGTGTAGAATAGGGGCGTGCAGTGCAGGGAAAGCTGCGTGCTACAAATCAGCATGTAATGATAGGAGAGCGATAGTGTAGAATAGGGGCGTGCAGTGCAGGGAAAGCTGCGTGCCACAAATCAGCATGTAATGATTGGAGAGTGATAGTGTGGAATAGGGGCGTGCAGTGCAGGGAGAGCTGCGTGCCACAAATCAGCATGTAATGATAGGAGAGCGATAGTGTGGAATAGGGGCGTGCAGTGCAGGGAAAGCTGTGTGCCACAAATCAGCATGTAATGATAGGAGAGCGATAGTGTGGAATAGGGGCGTGCAGTGCAGGGAAAGCTGTGTGCCACAAATCAGCATGTAATGATAGGAGAGCGATAGTGTGGAATAGGGGCGTGCAGTGCAGGGAAAGCTGTGTGCCACAAATCAGCATGTAATGATAGGAGAGCGATAGTGTAGAATAGGGGCGTGCAGTGCAGGGAGAGCTGCGTGCCACAAATCAGCATGTAATGATAGGAGAGCGATAGTGTAGAATAGGGGAGTGCAGTGCAGGGAAAGCTGCGTGCTACAAATCAGCATGTAATGATAGGAGAGCGATAGTGTGGAATAGGGGCGTGCAGTGCAGGGAAAGCTGCGTGCCACAAATCAGCATGTAATGATAGGAGAGCGATAGTGTAGAATAGGGGCGTGCAGTGCAGGGAAAGCTGTGTGCTACAAATCAGCATGTAATGATAGGAGAGTGATAGTGTAGAATAGGGGCGTGCAGTGCAGGGAAAGCTGTGTGCTACAAATCAGCATGTAATGATAGGAGAGCGATAGTGTAGAATAGGGGCGTGCAGTGCAGGGAAAGCTGCGTGCCACAAATCAGCATGTAATGATAGGAGAGCGATAGTGTAGAATAGGGGCGTGCAGTGCAGGGAAAGCTGTGTGCTACAAATCAGCATGTAATGATAGGAGAGTGATAGTGTAGAATAGGGGCGTGCAGTGCAGGGAAAGCTGTGTGCCACAAATCAGCATGTAATGATAGGAGAGCGATAGTGAGGAATAGGGGCGTGCAGTGCAGGGAAAGCTGCGTGCCACAAATCAGCATGTAATGATAGGAGAGCGATAGTGTAGAATAGGGGCGTGCAGTGCAGGGAAAGCTGTGTGCTACAAATCAGCATGTAATGATAGGAGAGCGATAGTGTGGAATAGGGGCGTGCAGTGCAGGGAAAGCTGTGTGCCACAAATCAGCATGTAATGATAGGAGAGCGATAGTGTGGAATAGGGGCGTGCAGTGCAGGGAAAGCTGCGTGCTACAAATCAGCATGTAATGATAGGAGAGTGATAGTGTGGAATAGGGGCGTGCAGTGCAGGGAAAGCTGTGTGCCACAAATCAGCATGTAATGATAGGAGTGTGATAGTGTAGAATAGGGGCGTGCAGTGCAGGGAAAGCTGTGTGCTACAAATCAGCATGTAATGATAGGAGAGCGATAGTGTGGAATAGGGGCGTGCAGTGCAGGGAGAGCTGCGTGCCACAAATCAGCATGTAATGATAGGAGAGCGATAGTGTAGAATAGGGGCGTGCAGTGCAGGGAAAGCTGCGTGCTACAAATCAGCATGTAATGATAGGAGAGCGATAGTGTGGAATAGGGGCGTGCAGTGCAGGGAAAGCTGCGTGCCACAAATCAGCATGTAATGATAGGAGAGCGATAGTGTAGAATAGGGGCGTGCAGTGCAGGGAAAGCTGTGTGCCACAAATCAGCATGTAATGATAGGAGAGCGATAGTGAGGAATAGGGGCGTGCAGTGCAGGGAAAGCTGCGTGCCACAAATCAGCATGTAATGATAGGAGAGCGATAGTGTAGAATAGGGGCGTGCAGTGCAGGGAAAGCTGTGTGCTACAAATCAGCATGTAATGATAGGAGAGCGATAGTGTGGAATAGGGGCGTGCAGTGCAGGGAAAGCTGTGTGCCACAAATCAGCATGTAATGATAGGAGAGCGATAGTGTGGAATAGGGGCGTGCAGTGCAGGGAAAGCTGTGTGCCACAAATCAGCATGTAATGATAGGAGAGCGATAGTGTAGAATAGGGGCGTGCAGTGCAGGGAAAGCTGCGTGCCACAAATCAGCATGTAATGATAGGAGAGCGATAGTGTAGAATAGGGGCGTGCAGTGCAGGGAAAGCTGTGTGCCACAAATCAGCATGTAATGATAGGAGAGCGATAGTGTAGAATAGGGGCGTGCAGTGCAGGGAAAGCTGCGTGCTACAAATCAGCATGTAATGATAGGAGAGTGATAGTGTAGAATAGGGGCGTGCAGTGCAGGGAAAGCTGTGTGCCACAAATCAGCATGTAATGATAGGAGAGCGATAGTGTAGAATAGGGGCGTGCAGTGCAGGGAAAGCTGCGTGCTACAAATCAGCATGTAATGATAGGAGAGTGATAGTGTAGAATAGGGGCGTGCAGTGCAGGGAAAGCTGTGTGCCACAAATCAGCATGTAATGATAGGAGAGTGATAGTGTAGAATAGGGGCGTGCAGTGCAGGGAAAGCTGCGTGCCACAAATCAGCATGTAATGATAGGAGAGTGATAGTGTGGAATAGGGGCGTGCAGTGCAGAGAAAGCTGCGTGCTACAAATCAGCATGTAATGATAGGAGAGCGATAGTGTAGAATAGGGGCGTGCAGTGCAGGGAAAGCTGTGTGCCACAAATCAGCATGTAATGATAGGAGAGTATAGTGTAGAATAGGGGCGTGCAGTGCAGGGAAAGCTGCGTGCCACAAATCAGCATGTAATGATAGGAGAGTGATAGTGTAGAATAGGGGCGTGCAGTGCAGGGAGAGCTGTGTGCCACAAATCAGCATGTAATGATAGGAGAGCGATAGTGCAGAATAGGGGCGTGCAGTGCAGGGAAAGCTGCGTGCCACAAATCAGCATGTAATGATAGGAGAGCGATGGTGTAGAATAGGGACGTGCAGTGCAGGGAGAGCTGCGTGCCACAAATCAGCATGTAATGATAGGAGAGCGATAGTGCAGAATAGGGGCGTGCAGTGCAGGGAAAGCTGCGTGCCACAAATCAGCATGTAATGATAGGAGAGCGATAGTGTAGAATAGGGGCGTGCAGTGCAGGGAAAGCTGCGTGCCACAAATCAGCATGTAATGATAGGAGAGTGATAGTGTGGAATAGGGGCGTGCAGTGGAGGGAAAGCTGTGTGCTACAAATCAGCATGTAATGATAGGAGAGTGATAGTGTAGAATAGGGGCGTGCAGTGCAGGGAAAGCTGCGTGCCACAAATCAGCATGTAATGATAGGAGAGCGATGGTGTAGAATAGGGACGTGCAGTGCAGGGAGAGCTGCGTGCTACAAATCAGCATGTAATGATAGGAGAGTGATAGTGTAGAATAGGGGCGTGCAGTGCAGGGAAAGCTGTGTGCCACAAATCAGCATGTAATGATAGGAGAGTGATAGTGTAGAATAGGGGCGTGCAGTGCAGGGAAAGCTGCGTGCCACAAATCAGCATGTAATGATAGGAGAGCGATGGTGTAGAATAGGGACGTGCAGTGCAGGGAGAGCTGCGTGCTACAAATCAGCATGTAATGATAGGAGAGCGATAGTGTAGAATAGGGACGTGCAGTGCAGGGAAAGCTGCGTGCTACAAATCAGCATGTAATGATAGGAGAGCGATAGTGTAGAATAGGGACGTGCAGTGCAGGGAAAGCTGCGTGCCACAAATCAGCATGTAATGATAGGAGAGTGATAGTGTAGAATAGGGGCGTGCAGTGCAGGGAAAGCTGCGTGCTACAAATCAGCATGTAATGATAGGAGAGTGATAGTGCGGAATAGGGGCGTGCAGTGCAGGGAAAGCTGCGAGCCACAAATCAGCATGTAATGATAGGAGAGCGATAGTGTAGAATAGGGGCGTGCAGTGCAGGGAAAGCTGTGTGCCACAAATCAGCATGTAATGATAGGAGAGTATAGTGTAGAATAGGGGCGTGCAGTGCAGGGAAAGCTGCGTGCCACAAATCAGCATGTAATGATTGGAGAGTGATAGTGTGGAATAGGGGCGTGCAGTGCAGGGAAAGCTGTGTGCCACAAATCAGCATGTAATGATAGGAGAGTGATAGTGTAGAATAGGGGCGTGCAGTGCAGGGAAAGCTGCGTGCCACAAATCAGCATGTAATGATAGGAGAGCGATAGTGTAGAATAGGGGCGTGCAGTGCAGGGAAAGCTGCGTGCCACAAATCAGCATGTAATGATAGGAGAGCGATGGTGTAGAATAGGGACGTGCAGTGCAGGGAGAGCTGCGTGCTACAAATCAGCATGTAATGATAGGAGAGCGATAGTGTAGAATAGGGGCGTGCAGTGCAGGGAAAGCTGCGTGCCACAAATCAGCATGTAATGATAGGAGAGCGATGGTGTAGAATAGGGACGTGCAGTGCAGGGAGAGCTGCGTGCTACAAATCAGCATGTAATGGTAGGAGAGCGATAGTGTAGAATAGGGGCGTGCAGTGCAGGGAAAGCTGTGTGCCACAAATCAGCATGTAATGATAGGAGAGTGATAGTGTAGAATAGGGGCGTGCAGTGCAGGGAAAGCTGCGTGCTACAAATCAGCATGTAATGATAGGAGAGTGATAGTGCGGAATAGGGGCGTGCAGTGCAGGGAAAGCTGTGTGCCACAAATCAGCATGTAATGATAGGAGAGCGATAGTGTAGAATAGGGGCGTGCAGTGCAGGGAAAGCTGTGTGCTACAAATCAGCATGTAATGATAGGAGAGTGATAGTGTGGAATAGGGGCGTGCAGTGCAGGGAAAGCTGTGTGCCACAAATCAGCATGTAATGATAGGAGAGCGATAGTGTAGAATAGGGGCGTGCAGCGCAGGGAAAGCTGCGTGCCACAAATCAGCATGTAATGATAGGAGAGCGATAGTATAGAATAGGGGCGTGCAGTGCAGGGAAAGCTGCGTGACACAAATCAGCATGTAATGATAGGAGAGCGATAGTGTGGAATAGGGGCGTGCAGTGCAGGGAAAGCTGTGTGCTACAAATCAGCATGTAATGATAGGAGAGCGATAGTGTGGAATAGGGGCGTGCAGTGCAGGGAAAGCTGCGTGCCACAAATCAGCATGTAATGATAGGAGAGTGATAGTGTGGAATAGGGGCGTGCAGTGCAGGGAAAGCTGCGTGCCACAAATCAGCATGTAATGATAGGAGAGCGATAGTGTAGAATAGGGGCGTGCAGTGCAGGGAAAGCTGCGTGCCACAAATCAGCATGTAATGATAGGAGAGTGATAGTGTGGAATAGGGGCGTGCAGTGGAGGGAAAGCTGTGTGCTACAAATCAGCATGTAATGATAGGAGAGCGATAGTGTGGAATAGGGGCGTGCAGTGCAGGGAAAGCTGCGTGCCACAAATCAGCATGTAATGATAGGAGAGCGATAGTGTAGAATAGGGGCGTGCAGTGCAGGGAAAGCTGTGTGCCACAAATCAGCATGTAATGATAGGAGAGTGATAGTGCAGAATAGGGGCGTGCAGTGCAGGGAAAGCTGCGTGCCACAAATCAGCATGTAATGATAGGAGAGTGATAGTGTGGAATAGGGGCGTGCAGTGCAGGGAGAGCTGCGTGCCACAAATCAGCATGTAATGATAGGAGAATGATAATGTAGAATAGGGGTGTGCAGTGCAGGGAAAGCTGCGTGCCACAAATCAGCATGTAATGATAGGAGAGCGATAGTGTGGAATAGGGGCGTGCAGCGCAGGGAAAGCTGTGTGCCACAAATCAGCATGTAATGATAGGAGAGTGATAGTGTAGAATAGGGGCGTGCAGTGCAGGGAAAGCTGTGTGCTACAAATCAGCATGTAATGATAGGAGAGTGATAGTGTGGAATAGGGGCGTGCAGTATAGGGAAAGCTGCGTGCCACAAATCAGCATGTAATGATAGGAGAGTGATAGTGTAGAATAGGGGCGTGCAGTGCAGGGAAAGCTGTGTGCCACAAATCAGCATGTAATGATAGGAGAGTGATAGTGTGGAATAGGGGCGTGCAGTGCAGGGAAAGCTGTGTGCTACAAATCAGCATGTAATGATAGGAGAGCGATAGTGTAGAATAGGGGCGTGCAGTGCAGGGAAAGCTGTGTGCCACAAATCAGCATGTAATGATAGGAGAGTGATAGTGTAGAATAGGGACGTGCAGTGCAGGGAAAGCTGTGTGCCACAAATCAGCATGTAATGATAGGAGAGTGATAGTGTGGAATAGGGGCGTGCAGTGCAGGGAAAGCTGCGTGCCACAAATCAGCATGTAATGATAGGAGAGTGATAGTGTGGAATAGGGGCATGCAGTGCAGGGAAAGCTGTGTGCTACAAATCAGCATGTAATGATAGGAGAGTGATAGTGTGGAATAGGGGCGTGCAGTGCAGGGAAAGCTGCGTGCCACAAATCAGCATGTAATGATAGGAGAGCGATAGTGTAGAATAGGGGCGTGCAGTGCAGGGAGAGCTGTGTGCCACAAATCAGCATGTAATGATAGGAGAGCGATAGTGTAGAATAGGGGAGTGCAGTGCAGGGAAAGCTGTGTGCTACAAATCAGCATGTAATGATAGGAGAGCGATAGTGTAGAATAGGGGCGTGCAGTGCAGGGAAAGCTGTGTGCTACAAATCAGCATGTAATGATAGGAGAGCGATAGTGTAGAATAGGGGCGTGCAGCGCAGGGAAAGCTGCGTGCCACAAATCAGCATGTAATGATAGGAGAGCGATAGTGTAGAATAGGGGCGTGCAGTGCAGAGAAAGCTGCGTGCCACAAATCAGCATGTAATGGTAGAAATAGAGAGAGCTGCGTGCCACAAATCAGCATGTCATGATAGAAATAGGGAGAGCTGCGTGCCACAAATCAGCATGTAATGGTAGAAATAGGGAAAGCTGCATTCCACAAATCAGCATGTAATGATAGGAATAGGGAGAGCTGCGTGCCACAAATCAGCATGTCATGGTAGAAATAGGGAGAGCTGCGTGCCACAAATCAGCATGTAATGATAGAAATAGGGAGAGCTGCGTGCCACAAATCAGCATTTCATGCTAGAAATAGGGAGAGCTGCGTGCCACAAATCAGCATGTAATGATAGGAGAGCGATAGTGTGGAATAGGGGCGTGCAGTGCAGGGAAAGCTGCGTGCCACAAATCCGCATGTAATGATAGGAGAGCGATAGTGTGGAATAGGGGCGTGCAGTGCAGGGAAAGCTGCGTGCCACAAATCAGCATGTAATGATAGAAATAGGGAGAGCTACGTGCCACAAATCAGCATGTAATGGTAGAAATAGGGAGAGCTGCGTGCCACAAATCAGCATGTAATGATAGAAATAGGGAGAGCTGCGTGCCACAAATCAGCATGTAATGGTAGAAATAGGGAGAGCTGCGTGGCACAAATCAGCATGTCATGGTAGAAATAGGGAGAGCTGCGTGCCACAAATCAGCATGTAATGATAGGAGAGTGATAGTGTGGAATAGGGGCGTGCAGTGCAGGGAAAGCTGCGTGCCACAAATCAGCATGTAATGAAAGGAGAGCGATAGTGTAGAATAGGGGCGTGCAGTGCAGGGAAAGCTGTGTGCCACAAATCAGCATGTAATGATAGGAGAGTGATAGTGTGGAATAGGGGCGTGCAGTGCAGGGAGAGCTGCGTGCCACAAATCAGCATGTAATGATAGGAGAGTGATAGTGTAGAATAGGGGTGTGCAGTGCAGGGAAAGCTGCGTGCCACAAATCAGCATGTAATGATAGGAGAGTGATAGTGTGGAATAGGGGCGTGCAGTGCAGGGAGAGCTGCGTGCCACAAATCAGCATGTAATGATAGGAGAGTGATAGTGTAGAATAGGGGTGTGCAGTGCAGGGAAAGCTGCGTGCCACAAATCAGCATGTAATGATAGGAGAGCGATAGTGTGGAATAGGGGCGTGCAGTGCAGGGAAAGCTG
The DNA here is from genome assembly GCF_048569485.1 of Anomaloglossus baeobatrachus. Lineage (NCBI taxonomy): Eukaryota > Metazoa > Chordata > Amphibia > Anura > Aromobatidae > Anomaloglossus > Anomaloglossus baeobatrachus. The sequence goes on along the minus strand of NW_027445031.1, from coordinate 46,568 downwards.
TGTGCCACAAATCAGCATGTAATGATAGGAGAGCGATAGTGTAGAATAGGGGCGTGCAGCGCAGGGAAAGCTGCGTGCCACAAATCAGCATGTAATGATAGGAGAGCGATAGTGTAGAATAGGGGCGTGCAGTGCAGGGAAAGCTGCGTGCCACAAATCAGCATGTAATGGTAGAAATAGGGAGAGCTGCGTGCCACAAATCAGCATGTCATGATAGAAATAGGGAGAGCTGCGTGCCACAAATCAGCATGTAATGATAGGAGAGCGATAGTGTGGAATAGGGGCGTGCAGTTCAGGGAGAGCTGCGTGCCACAAATCAGCATGTAATGGTAGAAATAGGGAAAGCTGCATTCCACAAATCAGCATGTAATGATAGGAATAGGGAGAGCTGCGTGCCACAAATCAGCATGTCATGGTAGAAATAGGGAGAGCTGCGTGCCACAAATCAGCATGTAATGATAGAAATAGGGAGAGCTGCGTGCCACAAATCAGCATTTCATGCTAGAAATAGGGAGAGCTGCGTGCCACAAATCAGCATGTAATGATAGGAGAGCGATAGTGTGGAATAGGGGCGTGCAGTGCAGGGAAAGCTGCGTGCCACAAATCAGCATGTAATGATAGGAGAGCGATAGTGTGGAATAGGGGCGTGCAGTGCAGGGAAAGCTGCGTGCCACAAATCAGCATGTAATGATAGAAATAGGGAGAGCTGCGTGCCACAAATCAGCATGTAATGGTAGAAATAGGGAGAGCTGCGTGCCACAAATCAGCATGTAATGATAGAAATAGGGAGAGCTGCGTGCCACAAATCAGCATGTAATGGTAGAAATAGGGAGAGCTGCGTGGCACAAATCAGCATGTCATGGTAGAAATAGGGAGAGCTGCGTGCCACAAATCAGCATGTAATGATAGAAATAGGGAGAGCTGCGTGCCACAAATCAGCATGTAATGATAGAAATAGGGAGAGCTGCGTGCCACAAATCAGCATGTAATGATAGAAATAGGGAGAGCTGCGTGCCACAAATCAGCATTTCATGCTAGAAATAGGGAGAGCTGCGTGCCACAAATCAGCATGTAATGATAGGAGAGCGATAGTGTGGAATAGGGGCGTGCAGTGCAGGGAGAGCTGCGTGCCACAAATCAGCATGTAATGATAGAAATAGGGAGAGCTGCGTGCCACAAATCAGCATGTAATGATAGAAATAGGGAGAGCTGCGTGCCACAAATCAGCATGTAATGATAGAAACAGGGATTGGTGCTTGTAGAGCTGCTAAAGAGTTACCAGTGAAGCATGATAATAGGTATTGTTACCTCTGTGGGTCATCACAATATTGCCATCTCCACAAAGAAATACAGAATTTTGTGACAGGTGCGTGACAGGTGCGTGACAGGTGCGTGACAGGTGCGTGTCAGGTGCGTGTCAGGTGCGTGACAGGTGCGTGTCAAGTGTGTGTCAGGTGCATGTCAGGTGCGTGACAGGTGCGTGACAGGTGCGTGACAGGTGCGTTACAGGTGTGTGACAGGTGCGTGACAAGTGTGTGTCAGGTGCGTGACAGGTGCGTTACAGGTGTGTGACAGGTGCGTGACAGGTGTGTGACAAGTGTGTGTCAGGTGCATGTCAGGTGCATGTCAGGTGCGTGACAAGTGTGTGTCAGGTGCGTGTCAGGTGCGTGACAAGTGTGTGACAGGTGCGTGACAGGTGCGTGACAGGTGCGTGTCAGGTGCGTGTCAGGTGCGTGTCAGGTGTGTGTCAGGTGCGTGTCAGGTGCGTGTCAGGTGCGTGTCAGGTGCGTGTCAGGTGCGTGTCAGGTGTGTGTCAGGTGCGTGTCAGGTGCGTGTCAGGTGCGTGTCAGGTGCGTGACAGGGGCGTGTCAGGTGCGTGTCAGGTGTGTGACAGGTGTGTGACAGGTGCGTGTCAGGTGTAGGTTTGCGTAACATCTGTTTCAAAGTGGAAAGAATACAATAACCATAAGAAGTAAATCACGAGGTGGTAGTGGATGGGGGAATATGCGGGGTGTTGTGGGTGTACTTGGGGGACATTCTACTGTTAGTCAAAGGTCTAGTGAGTAAGTGCCGGCTCATCGTATCCCCATAGAAGTGAGAACATCTTCCGGTTCTGGACAGCCTGCTCCACTGGATTTCTTTGGCAGCCGCACAGCGCTTCAGCTTTGAAATGAGGCTGATGAACAGCAGGTGCTGGAGTGGATGGCAAGCGCTGCATCAAGTGGCCGCTCCTCCTTTACACTTCATTCCTCAGAGGTGCCACCCCAATTACACTTCTTTGCGCCCACGTCACAAATCGCCGTCAAACTGACTGAGGAACCAGACACGGGCGAGTCTGCAGAGCTGTTCACACATTGTATCCCATGGCCATCACAGGTCCGCTGCAAAGATTTCCAGATGAGGAGGAGGAGGAAAGTATCTACACCAATGCCCAAAATCTTTGTGAGTTGCATCTGGTTAACAACCACATGTCCAAATATATTAGCAGGTAGCACTCCAAACAGCATAATTTACACACAACCTGGACATCAGTAGATGAGCGATTAAAGGAGTGACAAAGGTTACAGTAAAATAACAATCTTTATTTATGTTCATTAAAACACTAAAATATGTAGCATAAAGGTACCAAAATAAAGAGAGACACAGACAATTCATGGATTGAGTCCCAATAAATAGTCAAAACATTTTTTGTATCCGGGACATATACATCAAAAACACCAGGTGAATATATATATATATATATATATATATATATATATATATATATATATTAACCCTGAGCCAAAAAACATTCATTAAGGGCAGGTGCAGTTCTATCTGCGCTACTAATAATGCGTCATGAAGTAGTTAGTCTTTACTGATCAGTACCCCATCCAACATTTCATGCCCATATACATACAAATAAATATAAAAGGGTATATGGATGTAGGGTTCCTCACACAGAAAAAGAGGCATGAATGCCTGGAAAGACAATGCATGAGAAGCGCAAAAAGAGAGCAGAGAAAAGCGCCAGTCATCGAATAGTCACAGTGTGGAAGAGGCAAACAGGAAGCTATAATAACCACTCAAATTACATCACCTGGGGACTGATGAACTGCCGTGACCCTCACACTCCGACGCGTGTTTCGCAGTAGCTTTTTCAAGGAGCGGGTCAGAGGTGAGGGGCGGGCTGGTTTAAAAAGGGCAGAGTGGCCAATGTTAGGATAAACTCCGATCACATGTTCTGATCGGAGCAGGAAGCAGTGTTAATCCAATAGGCGGCGCCTAGCAACAATCACCACCACCGCTGAATGAAAGGAGCCTCCAGAACGCCGCGATCACGTGACCGTGGTGTCATGATCCACGTGTTAGTGAGTCATGGCAACCACGGGACGCCATCTGACGTGACGTGAGGAAGCCAGGGGTCGGCGCTGCAGTCATGCGCACTGGACTCCTTGCTGCACTTAGGAGAAAAAGTGGTAACAGCAGTAGAAAGAATTGCTTTAACTGTTTCATGCCTGATACAGACAGTTCCAAATACACAGGCACTGCAGCCATTATGACAGTTATTGAAGGCCATACATGTAAAGAGGTACAATCAGATATTCTAGTGACAGAACGCTGCGCGCACCATCCCACCGCCACTTCTAGAAAATACCAATTGCAGAATGTAGCATAAGTAGGATAGTGCAATACTCGGAATGCTTCAGATAGGAATTCCTCCCTATGGCCAATAGACAGATGTTTTAACTGTTTCATGCCTGACATAATTCCAAATAAGCAGGCACTAAGGCCATTATAACATTCATTTGAGGCCATATATATATATATATATACATACATATATACAAGTATAGCAAATCCCAATTACATTTCTTTGCGCCCACGTCACAAATCGCCGGCAAACTGACTGTGAGGAACCAGACACGGGCGAGTCTGCAGAGCTGGCCACCCATTCTATCCCATGGACATCACAGGTCCGCCCAAAGATTCCCAGGTGAGGAGGAGGGGGAAAGTATCTGCACCAATGCCCAAAATCCTTGTGAGTTGCATCTGGGCCCGGATAAAGTCAGGTTTGAGCAGAATCAAGACCCTCGAGAGCTGACATTAACCCCCGAGGGTCGAGGTGATGATGATGAGACTCATAACTGAGGCGCACGCATACTGTGCTGGGGTGTCAGGTCATGCAGAGGAGGAGGATGACTGTCAGGGGAGGAGTGGGACAACAGATAGGGTAACGATGAAGTTGTAGATCCCAGTTGGTGTGAACCCAGAGGCACACAGCCGAGTAGCTCAGCAGAGGAGGAGGATGACGAGCTCCTTCCCGCACATGTGACGCCCTGGCAAAACCAGGTAGTCCCAAATAGGCCCCCGCATAACACCTTCCCTCACCTAGGAAACACACAGCCGACCTAAACCCTAGTCACCTCCCTTAGGGCAAGACAGGCACACCAGTGGGCGGGATCAGGCGGTTAGGAAACGCCCACCTAGAGGTCTAGACAGCCCGGGGCGGGAAAACAAGCAGATTAAGTTTGTAGTTCAAGTTGAGAGGAGTATAGGCTGGGGCTAGGGGTAGCTCCAGCAGAGGAAGTCCAAGTTGAACAGTGCCAGGGTCGGAGCCCTGGTGCCACTGGCTAGGTGGCAGACGGTGGTCTCTGTCAGCAGGAGACGGGAAGACAGCTCGGCAGATCCGAGGAGGAGCCCACCGTGCACAGAGGGGGTACTCGGACCCTGAAGCCAGGACCAAAACCAGCGGCCTAGCTAACTGACCAATTGAGGGTAGGATTACAGGTCCTGTCCCAACCAAAGTCCCAAAAACAGACAACAACCCACAGATAGGGATAGGGCAACCGCCAGGGCCCATAGATCCCACGGGTCAGCGTCAGCGGGCACGGCTCCTTAGGCACACAGAAAGCCGGGAGCGGACTAGAATACAGCCGGCCACGGCGGCCGGCCACCAGCACCTTGGTTTACCAAAAGACTCGTGTGATTCATTCAATAGTGAGTATCCAACTATCCCCTGGTTGATCTGGGCGCGCCGGCCCCTGCCATCGCCATACCCGGCACAGAGACACTGGGCGCCGGGGGCAACCATCCCTACCCACGGAGGGGTTAACATCCGGCTGCCATTACATCTTCCCCGGGTGCCCCACGACAGCAGCGGTGGTGTCCCACCTCACCACACAGCGTGGGTGGCGTCACGGACATTCTTCAATCAATCCCGTACAAATACGTCCCCCTATTATTCGGAGTGACCGCGAGACCCCCGGGTGTAGGGCACCCCTTGAGCCGTACCGTAGGCCCCGGATCCGAGCAGCGCCGGCTCCTGGCACGGGGGCGGCACAGAGAACGCAGTCACACAGCCGTAGAGTTGTGGACGCTATCCGGGCCTAGTTTGATCAATGGCTGTCTCCACTGAAGGCTGACAATGGTACAAACCTGTTAGCGGCGCTACGCCTGGGCCATATCACACACGTGCTTGCATGGCTCACATTCTCAACCTGGTTGTACAGAATCTCTAGCCCAGTATCCTGGGCCGGACATGCTGCTACAGAAGGAACGGTCACTGTGTGTTCACTTCCACCGTACGCACCCGCGGCTAATCGACTTGCAACACTACAGAGGACTTTCAGCCTACCGGTAAACCAGTTGATATGCTGTGTGCTGACTTGGTGTCATGATGACGTCACATGCAGCAGCAGAACAGAGCAGAAGTCTGACACACAGTGAATGACTGGAGAGGATGGTGCAGGAGGGTCTAGAGCTCAATATCGATGCCATGGGGGGGATTGGACCCTTTAGCATTTTGGTCTTCAAAAATGGAAGTGTGGCCTGAATTGTTGCCATTGTCCTGCTGTCTGCCTGAAAGGTTTATAAAACTCAAGACTCCAGGATATTTCTCCAAGTTGTGTCTTGTCTGTACTGGCAGGGGTATGGGAGCAGCAGCCCTACGCCTGTCTCTCATCCACCTCTATATTTCTTCTGTCCATAGCGTAGGAAGCTAATGGTGATACCAAAACAGTGGGGCTGCACTGTAAAACTTATTGTTACTGTTTTGGAAGCTTTTTGCCCCCCCCCCCCCAAAGGTGTTTTCTCTGCCTTACATTTGGCCTCCCATTCAATCCAATGGGGTTCAGAAAATTTCGGCAGATCATTTGGTGACAATAGGGAAGCTCACAAAAGCTTGGCAACCGAACGCTGAAAGGTTCACTCATCTGTAAAGAGGCGAGTGTGAACGTGCGCCTGTGCGTATTATACGTATATATTCTAATTAATTACTCATTTAACCCTTTCAGGGCCTGGTTACCTATCTAGCTTCCTTAGATTTGACTCCAGACCCATTCGGATCAGTCGGGATCCGCTGGATCCGGAGTTTTCTGCCCGGCACCGGTGACTCGTTTTTTCCTACTTTGTTCTGTTTTTCTTATTAATTACTTTCCAGGTAATTACAATGTAATTTAGCTCTCGCCTGGTGACAGGGGCCCCGTGGCTGCACCTCACTGGCTGCCTGCGGCTCCGGGGCCCCGCGGGACCTCACAGCCATTGAGGAGCAGCCGGCGGAGGAGTAATTATCAGCAGAGGCTTCTACACCGGAGCAAGAGGTAAGAGGGCGAGCTGAGTGATGGGGGGGGGGGGGGGTCAGGGGTCTCTAATATAGAGATCAGCAGTAACTGGGAAACACACCTGCAGTCCTATGTAACACCACAGATAACACAGTGATAGCTCTGAGTACAGATAATGTAGTAGAGGTCACCTGCAGTCCTATGTAACACCACAGATAACACAGTGATATCTCTGAGTACAGATAATGTAGTAGATGTCACCTGCAGTCCTATGTAACACCACAGATAACACAGTGATATCTCTGAGTACAGATAATGTAGTAGATGTCACCTGCAGTCCTATGTAACACCACAGATAACACAGTGATAGCTCTGAGTACAGATAATGTAGTAGAGGTCACCTGCAGTCCTATGTAACACCACAGATAACACAGTGATATCTCTGAGTACAGATAATGTAGTAGAGGTCACCGGCAGTCCTATGTAACACCACAGATAACACAGTGATAGCTCTGAGTACAGATAATGTAGTAGAGGTCACCTGCAGTCCTATGTAACACCACAGATAACACAGTGATATCTCTCTGAGTACAGATAATGTAGTAGAGGTCACCTGCAGTCCTATGTAACACCACAGATAACACAGTGATATCTCTGAGTACAGATAATGTAGTAGATGTCACCTGCAGTCCTATGTAACACCACAGATAACACAGTGATATCTCTGAGTACAGATAATGTAGTAGATGTCACCTGCAGTCCTATGTAACACCACAGATAACACAGTGATATCTCTGAGTACAGATAATGTTGTAGATGTCACCTGCAGTCCTATGTAACACCACAGATAACACAGTGATATCTCTGAGTACAGATAATGTAGTAGATGTCACCTGCAGTCCTATGTAACACCACAGATAACACAGTGATATCTCTGAGTACAGATAATGTAGATGTCACCTGCAGTCCTATGTAACACCACAGATAACACAGTGATATCTCTGAGTACAGATAATGTAGTAGATGTCACCTGCAGTCCTATGTAACACCACAGATAACACAGTGATATCTCTGAGTACAGATAATGCAGTAGATGTCACCTGCAGTCCTATGTAACACCACAGATAACACAGTGATATCTCTCTGAGTACAGATAATGTAGTAGATGTCCCCTGCAGTCCTATGTAACACCACAGATAACACAGTGATATCTCTGAGTACAGATAATGTAGTAGATGTCACCTGCAGTCCTATGTAACACCACAGATAACACAGTGATATCTCTGAGTACAGATAATGTAGTAGATGTCACCTGCAGTCCTATGTAACACCACCGATAACACAGTGATATCTCTGAGTACAGATAATGTAGTAGATGTCACCTGCAGTCCTATGTAACACCACAGATAACACAGTGATATCTCTGAGTACAGATAATGTAGTAGATGTCACCTGCAGTCCTATGTAACACCACAGATAACACAGTGATATCTCTGAGTACAGATAATGTAGTAGATGTCACCTGCAGTCCTATGTAACACCACAGATAACACAGTGATATCTCTGAGTACAGATAATGTAGTAGATGTCACCTGCAGTCCTATGTAACACCACAGATAACACAGTGATATCTCTCTGAGTACAGATAATGTAGTAGATGTCACCTGCAGTCCTATGTAACACCACAGATAACACAGTGATATCTCTGAGCACAGATAATGTAGTAGATGTCACCTGCAGTCCTATGTAACACCACAGATAACAGTGATATCTCTGAGTACAGATAATGTAGTAGATGTCTCCTGCAGTCCTATGTAACACCACAGATAACACAGTGATATCTCTGAGTACAGATAATGTAGTAGATGTCACCTGCAGTCCTATGTAACACCACAGATAACACAGTGATATCTCTGAGTACAGATAATGTAGTAGATGTCACCTGCAGTCCTATGTAACACCACAGATAACACAGTGATATCTCTGAGTATAGATAATGTAGTAGATGTCACCTGCAGTCCCATGTAACACCACAGATAACACAGTGATATCTCTATGAGTACAGATAATGTAGTAGATGTCACCTGCAGTCCTATGTAACACCACAGATAACACAGTGATATTTCTGAGTACAGATAATGTAGTAGATATCACCTGCAGTCCTATGTAACACCACAGATAACACAGTGATATCTCTGAGTACAGATAATGTAGTAGATGTCACCTGCAGTCCTATGTAACTCCACAGATAACACAGTGATATCTCTCTGAGTACAGATAATGTAGTAGATGTCACCTGCAGTCCTATGTAACACCACAGATAACACAGTGATATCTCTGAGTACAGATAATGTAGCAGATGTCACCTGCAGTCCTATGTAACACCACAGATAACAGTGATATCTCTGAGTACAGATAATGTAGTAGATGTCACCTGCAGTCCTATGTAACACCACAGATAACAGTGATATCTCTGAGTACAGATAATGCAGTAGATGTCACCTGCAGTCCTATGTAACACCACAGATAACACAGTGATATCTCTGAGTACAGATAATGTAGTAGATGTCACCTGCAGTCCCATGTAACACCACAGATAACAGTGATATCTCTGAGTACAGATAATGTAGTAGATGTCACCTGCAGTCCTATGTAACACCACAGATAACACAGTGATATCTCTCTGAGTACAGATAATGTAGTAGATGTCACCTGCAGTCCTATGTAACACCACAGAAAACAGTGATATCTCTGAGTACAGATAATGTAGTAGAGGTCACCTGCAGTCCTATGTAACACCACAGATAACACAGTGATATCTCTGAGTACAGATAATGTAGTAGATGTCTCCTGCAGTCCTATGTAACACCACAGATAACACAGTGATATCTCTGAGTACAGATAATGTAGTAGAGGTCACCTGCAGTCCTATGTAACATCACAGAGAACACAGTGATATCTCTGAGTACAGATAATGTAGTAGATGTCACCTGCAGTCCTATGTAACACCACAGATAACACAGTGATATCTCTGAGTACAGATAATGTAGTAGATGTCACCTGCAGTCCTATGTAACACCACAGATAACACAGTGATATCTCTGAGTACAGATAATGTAGTAGATGTCACCTGCAGTCCTATGTAACACCACAGATAACACAGTGATATCTCTGAGTACAGATAATGTAGTAGATGTCTCCTGCAGTCCTATGTAACACCACAGATAACACAGTGATATCTCTGAGTACAGATAATGTAGTAGAGGTCACCTGCAGTCCTATGTAACATCACAGAGAACACAGTGATATCTCTGAGTACAGATAATGTAGTAGATGTCACCTGCAGTCCTATGTAACACCACAGATAACACAGTGATATCTCTGAGTACAGATAATGTAGTAGATGTCACCTGCAGTCCTATGTAACACCACAGATAACACAGTGATATCTCTGAGTATAGATAATGTAGTAGATGTCACCTGCAGTCCTATGTAACACCACAGATAACACAGTGATATCTCTGAGTACAGATAATGTAGTAGATGTCACCTGCAGTCCTATGTAACACCACAGATAACAGTGATATCTCTGAGTACAGATAATGTAGTAGATGTCACCTGCAGTCCTATGTAACACCACAGATAACACAGTGATATCTCTGAGTACAGATAATGTAGTAGATGTCACCTGCAGTCCTATGTAACACCACAGATAACACAGTGATATCTCTGAGTGCAGATAATGTAGTAGATGTCACCTGCAGTCCTATGTAACACCACAGATAATACAGTGATATCTCTGAGTACAGATAATGTAGTAGATGTCACCTGCAGTCCTATGTAACACCACAGATAACACAGTGATATCTCTGAGTACAGATAATGTAGTAGATATCACCTGCAGTCCCATGTAACACCACAGATAACACAGTGATATCTCTGAGTACAGATAATGTAGTAGATGTCACCTGCAGTCCTATGTAACACCACAGATAACACAGTGATATCTCTCTGAGTACAGATAATGTAGTAGATGTCACCTGCAGTCCTATGTAACACTGCAGATAACACAGTGATATCTCTGAGTACAGATAATGTAGTAGATGTCACCTGCAGTCCTATGTAACACCACAGATAACACAGTGATATCTCTGAGTACAGATAATGTAGTAGATGTCACCTGCAGTCCTATGTAACACCACAGATAACACAGTGATATCTCTCTGAGTACAGATAATGTAGTAGATGTCACCTGCAGTCCTATGTAACACCACAGATAACACAGTGATATCTCTCTGAATACAGATAATGTAGTAGATGTCACCTGCAGTCCTATGTAACGCCACAGATAACACAGTGATATCTCTGAGTACAGATAATGTAGTAGATGTCACCTGCAGTCCTATGTAACACCACAGATAACACAGTGATATCTCTCTGAGTACAGATAATGTAGTAGATGTCACCTGCAGTCCTATGTAACACCACAGATAACACAGTGATATCTCTCTGACTGCAGATAATTTAGTAGATGTCACCTGCAGTCCTATGTAACACCACAGATAATACAGCGATATCTCTGAGTACAGATAATGTAGTAGATGTCACCTGCAGTCCTATGTAACACCACTGATAACACAGTGATATCTCTGAGTACAGATAATGGAGTAGATGTCACCTGCAGTCCTATGTAACACCACAGATAACACAGTGATATCTCTGAGTACAGATAATGTAGCAGATGTCACCTGCAGTCCTATGTAACACCACAGATAACACAGTGATATCTCTGAGTACAGATAATGTAGTAGATGTCACCTGCAGTCCTATGTAACACCACAGATAACACAGTGATATCTCTGAGTACAGATAATGTAGCAGATGTCACCTGCAGTCCTATGTAACACCACAGATAACACAGTGATATCTCTGAGTACAGATAATGTAGTAGATGTCACCTGCAGTCCTATGTAACACCACAGATAACACAGTGATATCTCTGAGTACAGATAATGTAGTAGATGTCACCTGCAGTCCTATGTAACACCACAGATAACACAGTGATATCTCTCTGTACAGATAATGTAGTAGATGTCACCTGCAGTCCTATGTAACACCACAGATAACACAGTGATATCTCTGAGTACAGATAATGTAGCAGATGTCACCTGCAGTCCTATGTAACACCACAGATAACACAGTGATATCTCTGAGTACAGATAATGTAGTAGATGTCACCTGCAGTCCTATGTAACACCACAGATAACACAGTGATATCTCTGAGTACAGATAATGTAGTAGATGTCACCTGCAGTCCTATGTAACACCACAGATAACACAGTGATATCTCTGAGTACAGATAATGTAGTAGATGTCACCTGCAGTCCTATGTAACACCACAGATAACACAGTGATATCTCTCTGAGTACAGATAATGTAGTAGATGTCACCTGCAGTCCTATGTAACACCACAGATAACACAGTGATATCTCTGAGTACAGATAATGTAGTAGATGTCACCTGCAGTCCTATGTAACACCACAGATAACACAGTGATATCTCTGAGTACAGATAATGTAGTAGATGTCACCTGCAGTCCTATGTAACACCACAGATAACACAGTGATATCTCTGAGTACAGATAATGTAGTAGATGTCACCTGCAGTCCTATGTAACACCACAGATAACACAGTGATATCTCTGAGTACAGATAATGTAGTAGATGTCCCCTGCAGTCCTATGTAACACCACAGATAACACAGGGATATCTCTGAGTACAGATAATGTAGTAGATGTCACCTGCAGTCCTATGTAACACCACAGATAACACAGTGATATCTCTGAGTACAGATAATGTAGTAGATGTCACCTGCAGTCCTATGTAACACCACAGATAACACAGTGATATCTCTGAGTACAGATAATGTAGTAGATGTCATCTGCAGTCCTATGTAACACCACAGATAACACAGTGATGTCTCTGAGTACAGATAATGTAGTAGATGTCACCTGCAGTCCTATGTAACACCACAGATAACACAGGGATATCTCTGAGTACAGATAATGTAGTAGATGTCACCTGCAGTCCTATGTAACACCACAGATAACACAGTGATATCTCTGAGTACAGATAATGTAGTAGATGTCACCTGCAGTCCTATGTAACACCACAGATAACACAGTGATATCTCTCTGAGTACAGATAATGTAGTAGATGTCACCTGCAGTCCTATGTAACACCACAGATAACACAGTGATATCTCTGAGTACAGATAATGTAGTAGATGTCACCTGCAGTCCTATGTAACACCACAGATAACACAGTGATATCTCTGAGTACAGATAATGTAGTAGATGTCACCTGCAGTCCTATGTAACACCACAGATAACACAGTGATATCTCTGAGTACAGATAATGGAGCAGAGGTCACCTGCAGTCCTATGTAACACCACAGATAACACAGGGATATCTCTGAGTACAGATAATGTAGTAGATGTCACCTGCAGTCCTATGTAACACCACAGATAACACAGTGATATCTCTGAGTACAGATAATGTAGTAGATGTCACCTGCAGTCCTATGTAACGCCACAGATAACACAGTGATATCTCTGAGTACAGATAATGTAGTAGATGTCCCCTGCAGTCCTATGTAACACCACAGATAACAGTGATATCTCTGAGTACAGATAATGTAGTAGATGTCACCTGCAGTCCTATGTAACACCACAGATAACACAGTGATATCTCTGAGTACAGATAATGTAGTAGATGTCACCTGCAGTCCTATGTAACACCACAGATAACACAGTGATATCTCTGAGTACAGATAATGTAGTAGATGTCACCTGCAGTCCTATGTAACACCACAGATAACACAGTGATATCTCTGAGTACAGATAATGTAGTAGATGTCACCTGCAGTCCTATGTAACACCACAGATAACACAGTGATATCTCTCTGAGTACAGATAATGTAGTAGATGTCACCTGCAGTCCTATGTAACACCACAGATAACACAGGGATATCTCTCTGAGTACAGATAATGTAGTAGATGTCACCTGCAGTCCTATGTAACACCACAGATAACACAGTGATATCTCTCTGAGTACAGATAATGTAGTAGATGTCACCTGCAGTCCTATGTAACACCACAGATAACACAGTGATATCTCTGAGTACAGATAATGTAGTAGATGTCACCTGCAGTCCTATGTAACACCACAGATAACACAGTGATATCTCTGAGTACAGATAATGTAGAAGATGTCACCTGCAGTCCTATGTAACACCACAGATAACACAGTGATATCTCTGAGTAGAGATAATGTAGCAGATGTCACCTGCAGTCCTATGTAACACCACAGATAACACAGTGATATCTCTGAGTACAGATAATGTAGTAGATGTCACCTGCAGTCCTATGTAACACCACAGATAACACAGTGATATCTCTCTGAGTACAGATAATGTAGTAGATGTCCCCTGCAGTCCTATGTAACACCACAGATAACACAGTGATATCTTTGAGTACAGATAATGTAGTAGATGACACCTGCAGTCCTATGTAACACCACAGATAACACAGTGATATCTCTGAGTACAGATAATGTAGTAGATGTCACCTGCAGTCCTATGTAACACCACAGATAACACAGTGATATCTCTGAGTACAGATAATGTAGTAGATGTTACCTGCAGTCCTATGTAACACCACAGATAACACAGTGATCTCTCTGGGTACAGATAATGTAGTAGATGTCACCTGCAGTCCTATGTAACACCACAGATAACAGTGATATCTCTCTGAGTACAGATAATGTAGTAGATGTCACCTGCAGTCCTATGTAACACCACAGATAACACAGTGATATCTCTGAGTGCAGATAATGTAGTAGATGTCACCTGCAGTCCTATGTAACACCACAGATAACACAGTGATCTCTCTGGGTACAGATAATGTAGTAGATGTCACCTGCAGTCCTATGTAACACCACAGATAACACAGTGATATCTCTGAGTACAGATAATGTAGTAGATGTCACCTGCAGTCCTATGTAACACCACAGATAACACAGTGATATCTCTGAGTACAGATAATGTAGTAGATGTCGCCTGCAGTCCTATGTAACACCACAGATAACACAGTGATATCTCTGAGTACAGATAATGTAGTAGATGTCACCTGCAGTCCTATGTAACACCACAGATAACACAGTGATATCTCTGAGTACAGATAATGTAGTAGATGTCTCCTGCAGTCCTATGTAACACCACAGATAACACAGTGATATCTCTGAGTACAGATAATGTAGTAGATGTCACCTGCAGTCCTATGTAACACCACAGATAACACAGTGATATCGCTGAGTACAGATAATGTAGTAGATGTCACCTGCAGTCCTATGTAACACCACAGATAACACAGTGATATCTCTCTGAGTACAGATAATGTAGTAGATGTCACCTGCAGTCCTATGTAACACCACAGATAACACAGTGATATCTCTGAGTACAGATAATGTAGAAGATGTCACCTGCAGTCCTATGTAACACCACAGATAACACAGTGATATCTCTGAGTAGAGATAATGTAGCAGATGTCACCTGCAGTCCTATGTAACACCACAGATAACACAGTGATATCTCTGAGTACAGATAATGTAGTAGATGTCACCTGCAGTCCTATGTAACACCACAGATAACACAGTGATGTCTCTGAGTACAGATAATGTAGTAGATTTCACCTGCAGTCCTATGTAACACCACAGATAACACAGTGATATCTCTGAGTACAGATAATGTAGTAGATGTCACCTGCAGTCCTATGTAACTCCACAGATAACACAGTGATATCTCTGAGTACAGATAATGTAGTAGATGTCACCTGCAGTCCTATGTAACACCACAGATAACACAGTGATATCTCTGAGTACAGATAATGTAGTAGATGTCACCTGCAGTCCTATGTAACACCACAGATAACACAGTGATATCTCTGAGTACAGATAATGCAGTAGATGTCACCTGCAGTCCTATGTAACACCACAGATAACACAGTGATATCTCTGAGTACAGATAATGTAGTAGATGTCACCTGCAGTCCTATGTAACACCACAGATAACACAGTGATATCTCTGAGTACAGATAATGTAGTAGAGGTCACCTGCAGTCCTATGTAACACCACAGATAACACAGTGATATCTCTGAGTACAGATAATGTAGTAGATGTCACCTGCAGTCCTATGTAACACCACAGATAACACAGTGATATCTCTGAGTACAGATAATGTAGTAGATGTCTCCTGCAGTCCTATGTAACAGCACAGATAACACAGTGATATCTCTCTGAGTACAGATAATGTAGTAGATGTCACCTGCAGTCCTATGTAACACCACAGATAACACAGTGATGTCTCTGAGTACAGATAATGTAGTAGATGTCACCTGCAGTCCTATGTAACACCACAGATAACACAGTGATATCTCTGAGTACAGATAATGTAGTAGATGTCACCTGCAGTCCTATGTAACACCACAGATAACACAGTGATATCTCTCTGAGTACAGATAATGTAGTAGATGTCACCTGCAGTCCTATGTAACACCACAGATAACACAGTGATATCTCTCTGAGTACAGATAATGTAGTAGATGTCACCTGCAGTCCTATGTAACACCACAGATAACACAGTGATATCTCTGAGTACAGATAATGTAGTAGATGTCACCGGCAGTCCTATGTAACACCACAGATAACAGTGATATCTCTGAGTACAGATAATGTAGTAGATGTCACCTGCAGTCCTATGTAACACCACAGATAACACAGTGATATCTCTGAGTACAGATAATGTAGTAGATGTCACCTGCAGTCCTATGTAACACCACAGATAACACAGTGATATCTCTGAGTACAGATAATGTAGTAGATGTCTCCTGCAGTCCTATGTAACACCACAGATAACACAGTGATATCTCTGAGTACAGATAATGTAGTAGATGTCACCTGCAGTCCTATGTAACTCCACAGATAACACAGTGATATCTCTGAGTACAGATAATGTAGTAGATGTCACCTGCAGTCCTATGTAACACCACAGATAACACAGTGATGTCTCTGAGTACAGATAATGTAGTAGATGTCACCTGCAGTCCTATGTAACACCACAGATAACACAGTGATATCTCTCTGAGTACAGATAATGTAGTAGATGTCACCTGCAGTCCTATGTAACACCACAGATAACACAGTGATATCTCTGAGTACAGATAATGGAGTAGATGTCACCTGCAGTCCTATGTAACACCACAGATAACACAGTGATATCTCTGAGTACAGGTAATGTAGTAGATGTCACCTGCAGTCCTATGTAACACCACAGATAACACAGTGATATCTCTGAGTACAGATAATGTAGTAGATGTCACCTGCAGTCCTATGTAACACCACAGATAACACAGTGATATCTCTGAGTACAGATAATGTAGTGGATGTCACCTGCAGTCCTATGTAACACCACAGATAACACAGTGATATCTCTGAGTACAGATAATGTAGTAGATGTCACCTGCAGTCCTATGTAACACTGCAGATAACACAGTGATATCTCTGAGTACAGATAATGTAGGAGATGTCACCTGCAGTCCTATGTAACACCACAGATAACACAGTGATATCTCTGAGTACAGATAATGTAGCAGATGTCACCTGCAGTCCTATGTAACACGGCAGATAACACAGTGATATCTCTGAGTACAGATAATGTAGTAGATGTCACCTGCAGTCCTATGTAACACCACAGATAACACAGTGATATCTCTGAGTACAGATAATGTAGTAGATGTCACCTGCAGTCCTATGTAACACCACAGATAACAGTGATATCTCTGAGTACAGATAATGTAGTAGATGTCACCTGCAGTCCTATGTAACACCACAGATAACACAGTGATATCTCTGAGTACAGATAATGTAGTAGATGTCACCTGCAGTCCTATGTAACACCACAGATAACACAGTGATATCTCTGAGTACAGATAATGTAGTAGATGTCACCTGCAGTCCTATGTAACACCACAGATAACACAGTGATATCTCTCTGAGTACAGATAATGTAGTAGAGGTCACCTGCAGTCCTATGTAACACGGCAGATAACACAGTGATATCTCTGAGTACAGATAATGTAGTAGATGTCACCTGCAGTCCTATGTAACACCACAGATAACACAGTGATATCTCTGAGTACAGATAATGTAGTAGATGTCACCTGCAGTCCTATGTAACACCACAGATAACACAGTGATATCTCTGAGTACAGATAATGTAGTGGATGTCACCTGCAGTCCTATGTAACACCACAGATAACACAGTGATATCTCTGAGTACAGATAATGTAGTAGATGTCACCTGCAGTCCTATGTAACACCACAGATAACACAGTGATATCTCTCTGAGTACAGATAATGTAGTAGATGTCACCTGCAGTCCTATGTAACACCACAGATAACACAGTGATATCTCTGAGTACAGATAATGTAGTAGATGTCACCTGCAGTCCTATGTAACACTGCAGATAACACAGTGATATCTCTGAGTACAGATAATGTAGGAGATGTCACCTGCAGTCCTATGTAACACCACAGATAACACAGTGATATCTCTGAGTACAGATAATGTAGTAGATGTCACCTGCAGTCCTATGTAACACCACAGATAACAGTGATATCTCTGAGTACAGATAATGTAGTAGATGTCACCTGCAGTCCTATGTAACACCACAGATAACACAGTGATATCTCTGAGTACAGATAATGTAGTAGATGTCACCTGCAGTCCTATGTAACACCACAGATAACACAGTGATATCTCTGAGTACAGATAATGTAGTAGATGTCACCTGCAGTCCTATGTAACACCACAGATAACACAGTGATATCTCTCTGAGTACAGATAATGTAGTAGAGGTCACCTGCAGTCCTATGTAACACCACAGATAACACAGTGATATCTCTGAGTACAGATAATGTAGTAGATGTTCCCTGCAGTCCTATGTAACACGGCAGATAACACAGTGATATCTCTGAGTACAGATAATGTAGTAGATGTCACCTGCAGTCCTATGTAACACCACAGATAACACAGTGATATCTCTGAGTACAGATAATGTAGTAGATGTCACCTGCAGTCCTATGTAACACCACAGATAACACAGTGATATCTCTGAGTACAGATAATGTAGCAGATGTCACCTGCAGTCCTATGTAACACCACAGATAACAGTGATATCTCTGAGTACAGATAATGTAGTAGATGTCACCTGCAGTCCTATGTAACACCACAGATAACACAGTGATATCTCTGAGTACAGATAATGTAGTAGATGTCACCTGCAGTCCTATGTAACACCACAGATAACAGTGATATCTCTCTGAGTACAGATAATGTAGTAGATGTCACCTGCAGTCCTATGTAACACCACAGATAACAGTGATATCTCTGAGTCCAGATAATGTAGTAGATGTCACCTGCAGTCCTATGTAACACCACAGATAACACAGTGATATTTCTGAGTACAGATAATGTAGTAGATGTCACATGCAGTCCTATGTAACACCACAGATAACACAGTGATATCTCTGAGTACAGATAATGTAGTAGATGTCACCTGCAGTCCTATGTAACACCACAGATAACACAGTGATATCTCTGAGTACAGATAATGTAGCAGATGTCACCTGCAGTCCTATGTAACACCACAGATAACACAGTGATCTCTCTGAGTACAGATAATGTAGTAGATGTCACCTGCAGTCCTATGTAACACCACAGATAACACAGTGATATCTCTCTGAGTACAGATAATGTAGTAGATGTCACCTGCAGTCCTATGTAACACCACAGATAACACAGTGATATCTCTGAGTACAGATAATGTAGTAGATGTCACCTGCAGTCCTATGTAACACCACAGATAACAGTGATATCTCTGAGTACAGATAATGTAGTAGATGTCACCTGCAGTCCTATGTAACACCACAGATAACACAGTGATATCTCTGAGTACAGATAATGTAGTAGATGTCACCTGCAGTCCTATGTAACACCACAGATAACACAGTGATATCTCTGAGTACAGATAATGTAGTAGATGTCACCTGCAGTCCTATGTAACACCACAGATAACACAGTGATATCTCTCTGAGTACAGATAATGTAGTAGATGTCACCTGCAGTCCTATGTAACACCACAGATAACACAGTGATATCTCTGAGTACAGATAATGTAGTAGATGTCACCTGCAGTCCTATGTAACACCACAGATAACACAGTGATATCTCTGAGTACAGATAATGTAGTAGATGTCACCTGCAGTCCCATGTAACACCACAGATAACACAGTGATATCTCTGAGTACAGATAATGTAGTAGATGTCACCTGCAGTCCTATGTAACACCACAGATAACACAGTGATATCTCTGAGTACAGATAATGTAGTAGATGTCACCTGCAGTCCTATGTAACACCACAGATAACACAGTGATATCTCTGAGTACAGATAATGTAGTAGATGTCACCTGCAGTCCTATGTAACACCACAGATAACACAGTGATATCTCTGAGTACAGATAATGTAGCAGATGTCCCCTGCAGTCCTATGTAACACCACAGATAACACAGTGATATCTCTGAGTACAGATAATGTAGTAGATGTCACCTGCAGTCCCATGTAACACCACAGATAACACAGTGATATCTCTGAGTACAGATAATGTAGTAGATGTCACCTGCAGTCCCATGTAACACCACAGATAACACAGTGATATCTCTGAGTACAGATAATGTAGTAGATGTCACCTGCAGTCCCATGTAACACCACAGATAACACAGTGATATCTCTGAGCACAGATAATGTAGTAGATGTCACCTGCAGTCCCATGTAACACCACAGATAACACAGTGATATCTCTGAGTACAGATAATGTAGTAGATGTCACCTGCAGTCCTATGTAACACCACAGATAACACAGTGATATCTCTGAGTACAGATAATGTAGTAGATGTCACCTGCAGTCCTATGTAACACCACAGATAACACAGTGATATCTCTGAGTACAGATAATGTAGTAGATGTCACCTGCAGTCCTATGTAACACCACAGATAACACAGTGATATCTCTGAGTACAGATAATGTAGTAGATGTCACCTGCAGTCCTATGTAACACCACAGATAACACAGTGATATCTCTGAGTACAGATAATGTAGCAGATGTCACCTGCAGTCCTATGTAACACCACAGATAACACAGTGATATCTCTGAGTACAGATAATGTAGTAGATGTCACCTGCAGTCCTATGTAACACCACAGATAACACAGTGATATCTCTGAGTACAGATAATGTAGTAGATGTCACCTGCAGTCCTATGTAACACCACAGATAACACAGTGATATCTCTGAGTACAGATAATGTAGTAGATGTCACCTGCAGTCCTATGTAACACCACAGATAACACAGTGATATCTCTGAGTACAGATAATGTAGTAGATGTCACCTGCAGTCCTATGTAACACTGCAGATAACACAGTGATATCTCTGAGTACAGATAATGTAGTAGATGTCACCTGCAGTCCTATGTAACACCACAGATAACACAGTGATATCTCTGAGTACAGATAATGTAGCAGATGTTACCTGCAGTCCTATGTAACACCACAGATAACACAGTGATATCTCTGAGTACAGATAATGTAGTAGATGTCACCTGCAGTCCTATGTAACACCACAGATAACACAGTGATATCTCTCTGAGTACAGATAATGTAGTAGATGTCACCTGCAGTCCTATGTAACACCACAGATAACACAGTGATATCTCTGAGTACAGATAATGTAGTAGATGTCACCTGCAGTCCTATGTAACACCACAGATAACACAGTGATATCTCTGAGTACAGATAATGTAGTAGATGTCACCTGCAGTCCTATGTAACACCACAGATAACACAGTGATATCTCTGAGTACAGATAATGTAGCAGATGTCCCCTGCAGTCCTATGTAACACCACAGATAACACAGTGATATCTCTGAGTACAGATAATGTAGTAGATGTCACCTGCAGTCCTATGTAACACCACAGATAACACAGTGATATCTCTGAGTACAGATAATGTAGTAGATGTCACCTGCAGTCCTATGTAACACCACAGATAACACAGTGATATCTCTGAGTACAGATAATGTAGTAGATGTCACCTGCAGTCCTATGTAACACCACAGATAACACAGTGATATCTCTGAGTACAGATAATGTAGTAGATGTCACCTGCAGTCCTATGTAACACTGCAGATAACACAGTGATATCTCTGAGTACAGATAATGTAGTAGATGTCACCTGCAGTCCTATGTAACACCACAGATAACACAGTGATATCTCTGAGTACAGATAATGTAGCAGATGTTACCTGCAGTCCTATGTAACACCACAGATAACACAGTGATATCTCTGAGTACAGATAATGTAGTAGATGTCACCTGCAGTCCTATGTAACACCACAGATAACACAGTGATATCTCTCTGAGTACAGATAATGTAGTAGATGTCACCTGCAGTCCTATGTAACACCACAGATAACACAGTGATATCTCTGAGTACAGATAATGTAGTAGATGTCACCTGCAGTCCTATGTAACACCACAGATAACACAGTGATATCTCTGAGTACAGAGAATGTAGTAGATGTCACCTGCAGTCCTATGTAACACCACAGATAACACAGTGATATCTCTGAGTACAGATAATGTAGTAGAGGTCACCTGCAGTCCTATGTAACATCACAGAGAACACAGTGATATCTCTGAGTACAGATAATGTAGTAGATGTCACCTGCAGTCCTATGTAACACCACAGATAACACAGTGATATCTCTGAGTACAGATAATGTAGTAGATGTCACCTGCAGTCCTATGTAACACCACAGATAACACAGTGATATCTCTGAGTACAGATAATGTAGTAGATGTCACCTGCAGTCCTATGTAACACCACAGATAACACAGTGATATCTCTGAGTACAGATAATGTAGTAGATGTCTCCTGCAGTCCTATGTAACACCACAGATAACACAGTGATATCTCTGAGTACAGATAATGTAGTAGAGGTCACCTGCAGTCCTATGTAACATCACAGAGAACACAGTGATATCTCTGAGTACAGATAATGTAGTAGATGTCACCTGCAGTCCTATGTAACACCACAGATAACACAGTGATATCTCTGAGTACAGATAATGTAGTAGATGTCACCTGCAGTCCTATGTAACACCACAGATAACACAGTGATATCTCTGAGTATAGATAATGTAGTAGATGTCACCTGCAGTCCTATGTAACACCACAGATAACACAGTGATATCTCTGAGTACAGATAATGTAGTAGATGTCACCTGCAGTCCTATGTAACACCACAGATAACAGTGATATCTCTGAGTACAGATAATGTAGTAGATGTCACCTGCAGTCCTATGTAACACCACAGATAACACAGTGATATCTCTGAGTACAGATAATGTAGTAGATGTCACCTGCAGTCCTATGTAACACCACAGATAACACAGTGATATCTCTGAGTGCAGATAATGTAGTAGATGTCACCTGCAGTCCTATGTAACACCACAGATAATACAGTGATATCTCTGAGTACAGATAATGTAGTAGATGTCACCTGCAGTCCTATGTAACACCACAGATAACACAGTGATATCTCTGAGTACAGATAATGTAGTAGATATCACCTGCAGTCCCATGTAACACCACAGATAACACAGTGATATCTCTGAGTACAGATAATGTAGTAGATGTCACCTGCAGTCCTATGTAACACCACAGATAACACAGTGATATCTCTCTGAGTACAGATAATGTAGTAGATGTCACCTGCAGTCCTATGTAACACTGCAGATAACACAGTGATATCTCTGAGTACAGATAATGTAGTAGATGTCACCTGCAGTCCTATGTAACACCACAGATAACACAGTGATATCTCTGAGTACAGATAATGTAGTAGATGTCACCTGCAGTCCTATGTAACACCACAGATAACACAGTGATATCTCTGAGTACAGATAATGTAGTAGATGTCACCTGCAGTCCTATGTAACACCACAGATAACACAGTGATATCTCTCTGAGTACAGATAATGTAGTAGATGTCACCTGCAGTCCTATGTAACACCACAGATAACACAGTGATATCTCTCTGAATACAGATAATGTAGTAGATGTCACCTGCAGTCCTATGTAACGCCACAGATAACACAGTGATATCTCTGAGTACAGATAATGTAGTAGATGTCACCTGCAGTCCTATGTAACACCACAGATAACACAGTGATATCTCTCTGAGTACAGATAATGTAGTAGATGTCACCTGCAGTCCTATGTAACACCACAGATAACACAGTGATATCTCTCTGACTGCAGATAATTTAGTAGATGTCACCTGCAGTCCTATGTAACACCACAGATAATACAGCGATATCTCTGAGTACAGATAATGTAGTAGATGTCACCTGCAGTCCTATGTAACACCACTGATAACACAGTGATATCTCTGAGTACAGATAATGGAGTAGATGTCACCTGCAGTCCTATGTAACACCACAGATAACACAGTGATATCTCTGAGTACAGATAATGTAGTAGATGTCACCTGCAGTCCTATGTAACACCACAGATAACACAGTGATATCTCTGAGTACAGATAATGTAGTAGATGTCACCTGCAGTCCTATGTAACACCACAGATAACACAGTGATATCTCTGAGTACAGATAATGTAGCAGATGTCACCTGCAGTCCTATGTAACACCACAGATAACACAGTGATATCTCTGAGTACAGATAATGTAGTAGATGTCACCTGCAGTCCTATGTAACACCACAGATAACACAGTGATATCTCTGAGTACAGATAATGTAGTAGATGTCACCTGCAGTCCTATGTAACACCACAGATAACACAGTGATATCTCTGAGTACAGATAATGTAGCAGATGTCACCTGCAGTCCTATGTAACACCACAGATAACACAGTGATATCTCTGAGTACAGATAATGTAGTAGATGTCACCTGCAGTCCTATGTAACACCACAGATAACACAGTGATATCTCTGAGTACAGATAATGTAGTAGATGTCACCTGCAGTCCTATGTAACACCACAGATAACACAGTGATATCTCTCTGAGTACAGATAATGTAGTAGATGTCACCTGCAGTCCTATGTAACACCACAGATAACACAGTGATATCTCTGAGTACAGATAATGTAGTAGATGTCACCTGCAGTCCTATGTAACACCACAGATAACACAGTGATATCTCTGAGTACAGATAATGTAGTAGATGTCACCTGCAGTCCTATGTAACACCACAGATAACACAGTGATATCTCTGAGTACAGATAATGTAGTAGATGTCACCTGCAGTCCTATGTAACACCACAGATAACACAGTGATATCTCTGAGTACAGATAATGTAGTAGATGTCACCTGCAGTCCTATGTAACACCACAGATAACACAGTGATATCTCTCTGAGTACAGATAATGTAGTAGATGTCACCTGCAGTCCTATGTAACACCACAGATAACACAGTGATATCTCTGAGTACAGATAATGTAGTAGATGTCACCTGCAGTCCTATGTAACACCACAGATAACACAGTGATATCTCTGAGTACAGATAATGTAGTAGATGTCACCTGCAGTCCTATGTAACACCACAGATAACACAGTGATATCTCTGAGTACAGATAATGTAGTAGATGTCACCTGCAGTCCTATGTAACACCACAGATAACACAGTGATATCTCTGAGTACAGATAATGTAGTAGATGTCCCCTGCAGTCCTATGTAACACCACAGATAACACAGGGATATCTCTGAGTACAGATAATGTAGTAGATGTCACCTGCAGTCCTATGTAACACCACAGATAACACAGTGATATCTCTGAGTACAGATAATGTAGTAGATGTCACCTGCAGTCCTATGTAACACCACAGATAACACAGTGATATCTCTGAGTACAGATAATGTAGTAGATGTCATCTGCAGTCCTATGTAACACCACAGATAACACAGTGATGTCTCTGAGTACAGATAATGTAGTAGATGTCACCTGCAGTCCTATGTAACACCACAGATAACACAGTGATATCTCTCTGAGTACAGATAATGTAGTAGATGTCACCTGCAGTCCTATGTAACACCACAGATAACACAGTGATATCTCTCTGAGTACAGATAATGTAGTAGATGTCACCTGCAGTCCTATGTAACACCACAGATAACACAGTGATATCTCTGAGTACAGATAATGTAGTAGATGTCACCTGCAGTCCTATGTAACACCACAGATAACACAGTGATATCTCTGAGTACAGATAATGTAGTAGATGTCACCTGCAGTCCTATGTAACACCACAGATAACACAGTGATATCTCTGAGTACAGATAATGTAGTAGATGTCACCTGCAGTCCTATGTAACACCACAGATAACACAGTGATATCTCTCTGAGTACAGATAATGTAGTAGATGTCACCTGCAGTCCTATGTAACACCACAGATAACACAGTGATATCTCTGAGTACAGATAATGTAGTAGATGTCACCTGCAGTCCTATGTAACACCACAGATAACACAGTGATATCTCTGAGTACAGATAATGTAGTAGATGTCACCTGCAGTCCTATGTAACACCACAGATAACACAGTGATATCTCTGAGTACAGATAATGGAGCAGAGGTCACCTGCAGTCCTATGTAACACCACAGATAACACAGGGATATCTCTGAGTACAGATAATGTAGTAGATGTCACCTGCAGTCCTATGTAACACACAGTGATATCTCTGAGTACAGATAATGTAGTAGATGTCACCTGCAGTCCTATGTAACGCCACAGATAACACAGTGATATCTCTGAGTACAGATAATGTAGTAGATGTCCCCTGCAGTCCTATGTAACACCACAGATAACAGTGATATCTCTGAGTACAGATAATGTACGTAGATGTCACCTGCAGTCCTATGTAACACCACAGATAACACAGTGATATCTCTGAGTACAGATAATGTAGTAGATGTCACCTGCAGTCCTATGTAACACCACAGATAACACTGTGATATCTCTGAGTACAGATAATGTAGTAGATGTCACCTGCAGTCCTCACCTGCAGTCCTATGTAACACCACAGATAACACAGTGATATCTCTGAGTACAGATAATGTAGTAGATGTCACCTGCAGTCCTATGTAACACCACAGATAACACAGTGATATCTCTCTGAGTACAGATAATGTAGTAGATGTCACCTGCAGTCCTATGTAACACCACAGATAACACAGGGATATCTCTCTGAGTACAGATAATGTAGTAGATGTCACCTGCAGTCCTATGTAACACCACAGATAACACAGTGATATCTCTCTGAGTACAGATAATGTAGTAGATGTCACCTGCAGTCCTATGTAACACCACAGATAACACAGTGATATCTCTGAGTACAGATAATGTAGTAGATGTCACCTGCAGTCCTATGTAACACCACAGATAACACAGTGATATCTCTGAGTACAGATAATGTAGAAGATGTCACCTGCAGTCCTATGTAACACCACAGATAACACAGTGATATCTCTGAGTAGAGATAATGTAGCAGATGTCACCTGCAGTCCTATGTAACACCACAGATAACACAGTGATATCTCTGAGTACAGATAATGTAGTAGATGTCACCTGCAGTCCTATGTAACACCACAGATAACACAGTGATATCTCTGAGTACAGATAATGTAGTAGATGTTACCTGCAGTCCTATGTAACACCACAGATAACACAGTGATCTCTCTGGGTACAGATAATGTAGTAGATGTCACCTGCAGTCCTATGTAACACCACAGATAACAGTGATATCTCTCTGAGTACAGATAATGTAGTAGATGTCACCTGCAGTCCTATGTAACACCACAGATAACACAGTGATATCTCTGAGTGCAGATAATGTAGTAGATGTCACCTGCAGTCCTATGTAACACCACAGATAACACAGTGATCTCTCTGGGTACAGATAATGTAGTAGATGTCACCTGCAGTCCTATGTAACACCACAGATAACACAGTGATATCTCTGAGTACAGATAATGTAGTAGATGTCACCTGCAGTCCTATGTAACACCACAGATAACACAGTGATATCTCTGAGTACAGATAATGTAGTAGATGTCACCTGCAGTCCTATGTAACACCACAGATAACACAGTGATATCTCTGAGTACAGATAATGTAGAAGATGTCACCTGCAGTCCTATGTAACACCACAGATAACACAGTGATATCTCTGAGTAGAGATAATGTAGCAGATGTCACCTGCAGTCCTATGTAACACCACAGATAACACAGTGATATCTCTGAGTACAGATAATGTAGTAGATGTCACCTGCAGTCCTATGTAACACCACAGATAACACAGTGATATCTCTGAGTACAGATAATGTAGTAGATGTCACCTGCAGTCCTATGTAACACCACAGATAACACAGTGATATCTCTGAGTACAGATAATGTAGTAGATGTCACCTGCAGTCCTATGTAACACCACAGATAACACAGTGATGTCTCTGAGTACAGATAATGTAGTAGATTTCACCTGCAGTCCTATGTAACACCACAGATAACACAGTGATATCTCTGAGTACAGATAATGTAGTAGATGTCACCTGCAGTCCTATGTAACACCACAGATAACACAGTGATATCTCTGAGTACAGATAATGTAGTAGATGTCACCTGCAGTCCTATGTAACACCACAGATAACACAGTGATGTCTCTGAGTACAGATAATGTAGTAGATGTCTCCTGCAGTCCTATGTAACACCACAGATAACACAGTGATATCTCTGAGTACAGATAATGTAGTAGATGTCACCTGCAGTCCTATGTAACACCACAGATAACACAGTGATATCTCTGAGTACAGATAATGCAGTAGATGTCACCTGCAGTCCTATGTAACACCACAGATAACACAGTGATATCTCTGAGTACAGATAATGTAGTAGATGTCTCCTGCAGTCCTATGTAACAGCACAGATAACACAGTGATATCTCTGAGTACAGATAATGTAGTAGATGTCACCTGCAGTCCTATGTAACACCACAGATAACACAGTGATATCTCTGAGTACAGATAATGTAGTAGATGTCTCCTGCAGTCCTATGTAACAGCACAGATAACACAGTGATATCTCTCTGAGTACAGATAATGTAGTAGATGTCACCTGCAGTCCTATGTAACACCACAGATAACACAGTGATGTCTCTGAGTACAGATAATGTAGTAGATGTCACCTGCAGTCCTATGTAACACCACAGATAACACAGTGATATCTCTGAGTACAGATAATGTAGTAGATGTCACCTGCAGTCCTATGTAACACCACAGATAACACAGTGATATCTCTCTGAGTACAGATAATGTAGTAGATGTCACCTGCAGTCCTATGTAACACCACAGATAACACAGTGATATCTCTCTGAGTACAGATAATGTAGTAGATGTCACCTGCAGTCCTATGTAACACCACAGATAACACAGTGATATCTCTGAGTACAGATAATGTAGTAGATGTCACCGGCAGTCCTATGTAACACCACAGATAACAGTGATATCTCTGAGTACAGATAATGTAGTAGATGTCACCTGCAGTCCTATGTAACACCACAGATAACACAGTGATATCTCTGAGTACAGATAATGTAGTAGATGTCACCTGCAGTCCTATGTAACACCACAGATAACACAGTGATATCTCTGAGTACAGATAATGTAGTAGATGTCTCCTGCAGTCCTATGTAACACCACAGATAACACAGTGATATCTCTGAGTACAGATAATGTAGTAGATGTCACCTGCAGTCCTATGTAACACCACAGATAACACAGTGATATCTCTGAGTACAGATAATGTAGTAGATGTCACCTGCAGTCCTATGTAACACCACAGATAAC
The DNA here is from genome assembly GCF_048569485.1 of Anomaloglossus baeobatrachus. Taxonomy (NCBI): domain Eukaryota; kingdom Metazoa; phylum Chordata; class Amphibia; order Anura; family Aromobatidae; genus Anomaloglossus; species Anomaloglossus baeobatrachus. The sequence goes on along the minus strand of NW_027445031.1, from coordinate 16,927 downwards.
ACAGTGATGTCTCTGAGTACAGATAATGTAGTAGATGTCACCTGCAGTCCTATGTAACACCACAGATAACACAGTGATATCTCTCTGAGTACAGATAATGTAGTAGATGTCACCTGCAGTCCTATGTAACACCACAGATAACACAGTGATATCTCTGAGTACAGATAATGGAGTAGATGTCACCTGCAGTCCTATGTAACACCACAGATAACACAGTGATATCTCTGAGTACAGGTAATGTAGTAGATGCCACCTGCAGTCCTATGTAACACCACAGATAACACAGTGATATCTCTGAGTACAGATAATGTAGTAGATGTCACCTGCAGTCCTATGTAACACCACAGATAACACAGTGATATCTCTGAGTACAGATAATGTAGTGGATGTCACCTGCAGTCCTATGTAACACCACAGATAACACAGTGATATCTCTGAGTACAGATAATGTAGTAGATGTCACCTGCAGTCCTATGTAACACTGCAGATAACACAGTGATATCTCTGAGTACAGATAATGTAGGAGATGTCACCTGCAGTCCTATGTAACACCACAGATAACACAGTGATATCTCTGAGTACAGATAATGTAGCAGATGTCACCTGCAGTCCTATGTAACACGGCAGATAACACAGTGATATCTCTGAGTACAGATAATGTAGTAGATGTCACCTGCAGTCCTATGTAACACCACAGATAACACAGTGATATCTCTGAGTACAGATAATGTAGTAGATGTCACCTGCAGTCCTATGTAACACCACAGATAACAGTGATATCTCTGAGTACAGATAATGTAGTAGATGTCACCTGCAGTCCTATGTAACACCACAGATAACACAGTGATATCTCTGAGTACAGATAATGTAGTAGATGTCACCTGCAGTCCTATGTAACACCACAGATAACACAGTGATATCTCTGAGTACAGATAATGTAGTAGATGTCACCTGCAGTCCTATGTAACACCACAGATAACACAGTGATATCTCTCTGAGTACAGATAATGTAGTAGAGGTCACCTGCAGTCCTATGTAACACCACAGATAACACAGTGATATCTCTGAGTACAGATAATGTAGTAGATGTTCCCTGCAGTCCTATGTAACACGGCAGATAACACAGTGATATCTCTGAGTACAGATAATGTAGTAGATGTCACCTGCAGTCCTATGTAACACCACAGATAACACAGTGATATCTCTGAGTACAGATAATGTAGTAGATGTCACCTGCAGTCCTATGTAACACCACAGATAACACAGTGATATCTCTGAGTACAGATAATGTAGTGGATGTCACCTGCAGTCCTATGTAACACCACAGATAACACAGTGATATCTCTGAGTACAGATAATGTAGTAGGTGTCACCTGCAGTCCTATGTAACACCACAGATAACACAGTGATATCTCTCTGAGTACAGATAATGTAGTAGATGTCACCTGCAGTCCTATGTAACACTGCAGATAACACAGTGATATCTCTGAGTACAGATAATGTAGGAGATGTCACCTGCAGTCCTATGTAACACCACAGATAACACAGTGATATCTCTGAGTACAGATAATGTAGTAGATGTCACCTGCAGTCCTATGTAACACCACAGATAACAGTGATATCTCTGAGTACAGATAATGTAGTAGATGTCACCTGCAGTCCTATGTAACACCACAGATAACACAGTGATATCTCTGAGTACAGATAATGTAGTAGATGTCACCTGCAGTCCTATGTAACACCACAGATAACACAGTGATATCTCTCTGAGTACAGATAATGTAGTAGAGGTCACCTGCAGTCCTATGTAACACCACAGATAACACAGTGATATCTCTGAGTACAGATAATGTAGTAGATGTTCCCTGCAGTCCTATGTAACACGGCAGATAACACAGTGATATCTCTGAGTACAGATAATGTAGTAGATGTCACCTGCAGTCCTATGTAACACCACAGATAACACAGTGATATCTCTGAGTACAGATAATGTAGTAGATGTCACCTGCAGTCCTATGTAACACCACAGATAACACAGTGATATCTCTGAGTACAGATAATGTAGCAGATGTCACCTGCAGTCCTATGTAACACCACAGATAACAGTGATATCTCTGAGTACAGATAATGTAGTAGATGTCACCTGCAGTCCTATGTAACACCACAGATAACACAGTGATATCTCTGAGTACAGATAATGTAGTAGATGTCACCTGCAGTCCTATGTAACACCACAGATAACAGTGATATCTCTCTGAGTACAGATAATGTAGTAGATGTCACCTGCAGTCCTATGTAACACCACAGATAACAGTGATATCTCTGAGTCCAGATAATGTAGTAGATGTCACCTGCAGTCCTATGTAACACCACAGATAACACAGTGATATTTCTGAGTACAGATAATGTAGTAGATGTCACATGCAGTCCTATGTAACACCACAGATAACACAGTGATATCTCTGAGTACAGATAATGTAGTAGATGTCACCTGCAGTCCTATGTAACACCACAGATAACACAGTGATATCTCTGAGTACAGATAATGTAGTAGATGTCACCTGCAGTCCTATGTAACACCACAGATAACAGTGATATCTCTGAGTACAGATAATGTAGTAGATGTCACCTGCAGTCCTATGTAACACCACAGATAACACAGTGATATCTCTGAGTACAGATAATGTAGTAGATGTCACCTGCAGTCCTATGTAACACCACAGATAACACAGTGATATCTCTGAGTACAGATAATGTAGTAGATGTCACCTGCAGTCCTATGTAACACCACAGATAACACAGTGATATCTCTCTGAGTACAGATAATGTAGTAGATGTCACCTGCAGTCCTATGTAACACCACAGATAACACAGTGATATCTCTGAGTACAGATAATGTAGTAGATGTCACCTGCAGTCCTATGTAACACCACAGATAACACAGTGATATCTCTGAGTACAGATAATGTAGTAGATGTCACCTGCAGTCCCATGTAACACCACAGATAACACAGTGATATCTCTGAGTACAGATAATGTAGTAGATGTCACCTGCAGTCCTATGTAACACCACAGATAACACAGTGATATCTCTGAGTACAGATAATGTAGTAGATGTCACCTGCAGTCCTATGTAACACCACAGATAACACAGTGATATCTCTGAGTACAGATAATGTAGTAGATGTCACCTGCAGTCCTATGTAACACCACAGATAACACAGTGATATCTCTGAGTACAGATAATGTAGCAGATGTCCCCTGCAGTCCTATGTAACACCACAGATAACACAGTGATATCTCTGAGTACAGATAATGTAGTAGATGTCACCTGCAGTCCCATGTAACACCACAGATAACACAGTGATATCTCTGAGTACAGATAATGTAGTAGATGTCACCTGCAGTCCATGTAACACCACAGATAACACAGTGATATCTCTGAGTACAGATAATGTAGTAGATGTCACCTGCAGTCCCATGTAACACCACAGATAACACAGTGATATCTCTGAGCACAGATAATGTAGTAGATGTCACCTGCAGTCCCATGTAACACCACAGATAACACAGTGATATCTCTGAGTACAGATAATGTAGTAGATGTCACCTGCAGTCCTATGTAACACCACAGATAACACAGTGATATCTCTGAGTACAGATAATGTAGTAGATGTCACCTGCAGTCCTATGTAACACCACAGATAACACAGTGATATCTCTGAGTACAGATAATGTAGTAGATGTCACCTGCAGTCCTATGTAACACCACAGATAACACAGTGATATCTCTGAGTACAGATAATGTAGTAGATGTCACCTGCAGTCCTATGTAACACCACAGATAACACAGTGATATCTCTGAGTACAGATAATGTAGCAGATGTCCCCTGCAGTCCTATGTAACACCACAGATAACACAGTGATATCTCTGAGTACAGATAATGTAGTAGATGTCACCTGCAGTCCTATGTAACACCACAGATAACACAGTGATATCTCTGAGTACAGATAATGTAGTAGATGTCACCTGCAGTCCTATGTAACACCACAGATAACACAGTGATATCTCTGAGTACAGATAATGTAGTAGATATCACCTGCAGTCCTATGTAACACCACAGATAACACAGTGATATCTCTCTGAGTACAGATAATGTAGTAGATGTCACCTGCAGTCCTATGTAACACCACAGATAACAGTGATATCTCTCTGAGTACAGATAATGTAGTAGATGTCACCTGCAGTCCTATGTAACACCACAGATAACAGTGATATCTCTGAGTACAGATAATGTAGTAGATGTCACCTGCAGTCCTATGTAACACCACAGATAACACAGTGATATCTCTGAGTACAGATAATGTAGTAGATGTCACCTGCAGTCCTATGTAACACTGCAGATAACACAGTGATATCTCTGAGTACAGATAATGTAGTAGATGTCACCTGCAGTCCTATGTAACACCACAGATAACACAGTGATATCTCTGAGTACAGATAATGTAGCAGATGTTACCTGCAGTCCTATGTAACACCACAGATAACACAGTGATATCTCTGAGTACAGATAATGTAGTAGATGTCACCTGCAGTCCTATGTAACACCACAGATAACACAGTGATATCTCTCTGAGTACAGATAATGTAGTAGATGTCACCTGCAGTCCTATGTAACACCACAGATAACACAGTGATATCTCTGAGTACAGATAATGTAGTAGATGTCACCTGCAGTCCTATGTAACACCACAGATAACACAGTGATATCTCTGAGTACAGATAATGTAGTAGATGTCACCTGCAGTCCTATGTAACACCACAGATAACACAGTGATATCTCTCTGAGTACAGATAATGTAGTAGATGTCACCTGCAGTCCTATGTAACACCACAGATAACACAGTGATATCTCTCTGAGTACAGATAATGTAGTAGATGTCACCTGCAGTCCTATGTAACACCACAGATAACACAGTGATATCTCTGAGTACAGATAATGTAGTAGATGTCTCCTGCAGTCCTATGTAACACCACAGATAACACAGTGATATCTCTGAGTGCAGATAATGTAGTAGATGTCACCTGCAGTCCTATGTAACACCACAGATAACACAGTGATATCTCTGAGTACAGATAATGTAGTAGATGTCACCTGCAGTCCTATGTAACACCACAGATAGCACAGTGATATCTCTGAGTACAGATGATGTAGTAGATGTCACCTGCAGTCCTATGTAACACCACAGATAACACAGTGATATCTCTGAGTACAGATAATGTAGTAGATGTCACCTGCAGTCCTATGTAACACCACAGATAACACAGTGATATCTCTCTGAGTACAGATAATGTAGTAGATGTCACCTGCAGTCCTATGTAACGCCACAGATAACACAGTGATATCTCTGAGTACAGATAATGTAGTAGATGTCACCTGCAGTCCTATGTAACACCACAGATAACACAGTGATATCTCTGAGTACAGATAATGTAGTAGATGTCACCTGCAGTCCTATGTAACACCACAGATAACACAGTGATATCTCTGAGTACAGATAATGTAGTAGATGTCACCTGCAGTCCTATGTAACACCACAGATAACACAGTGATATCTCTGAGTACAGATAATGTAGTAGATGTCACCTGCAGTCCTATGTAACACCACAGATAACACAGTGATATCTCTGAGTACAGATAATGTAGTAGATGTCACCTGCAGTCCTATGTAACACCACAGATAACACAGTGATATCTCTGAGTACAGATAATGTAGTAGATGTCACCTGCAGTCCTATGTAACACCACAGATAACACAGTGATATCTCTGAGTACAGATAATGTAGTAGATGTCACCTGCAGTCCTATGTAACACCACAGATAACACAGTGATATCTCTGAGTACAGATAATGTAGTAGATGTCACCTGCAGTCCTATGTAACACCACAGATAACACAGTGATATCTCTGAGTACAGATAATGTAGTAGATGTCACCTGCAGTCCTATGTAACACCACAGATAACACAGTGATATCTCTGAGTACAGATAATGTAGTAGATGTCACCTGCAGTCCCATGTAACACCACAGATAACACAGTGATATCTCTGAGTACAGATAATGTAGTAGATGTCACCTGCAGTCCTATGTAACACCACAGATAACACAGTGATATCTCTGAGTACAGATAATGTAGTAGATGTCACCTGCAGTCCTATGTAACACCACAGATAACACAGTGATATCTCTGAGTACAGATAATGTAGTAGATGTCACCTGCAGTCCTATGTAACACCACAGATAACAGTGATATCTCTGAGTACAGATAATGTAGTAGATGTCACCTGCAGTCCTATGTAACACCACAGATAACACAGTGATATCTCTGAGTACAGATAATGTAGTAGATGTCACCTGCAGTCCTATGTAACACCACAGATAACACAGTGATATCTCTCTGAGTACAGATAACGTAGTAGATGTCACCTGCAGTCCTATGTAACACCACAGATAACACAGTGATATCTCTGAGTACAGATAATGTAGTAGATGTCATCTGCAGTCCTATGTAACACCACAGATAACAGTGATATCTCTGAGTACAGATAATGTAGTAGATGTCACCTGCAGTCCTATGTAACACCACAGATAACAGTGATATCTCTGAGTACAGATAATGTAGTAGATGTCACCTGCAGTCCTATGTAACACCACAGATAACACAGTGATATCTCTGAGTACAGATAATGTAGTAGATGTCACCTGCAGTCCTATGTAACACCACAGATAACAGTGATATCTCTCTGAGTACAGATAATGTAGTAGATGTCACCTGCAGTCCTATGTAACTCCACAGATAACACAGTGATATCTCTGAGTACAGATAATGTAGTAGATGTTACCTGCAGTCCTATGTAACACCACAGATAACACAGTGATATCTCTCTGAGTACAGATAATGTAGTAGATGTCTCCTGCAGTCCTATGTAACACCACAGATAACACAGTGATATCTCTGAGTACAGATAATGTAGTAGATGTCACCTGCAGTCCTATGTAACACCACAGATAACACAGTGATATCTCTGAGTACAGATAATGTAGTAGATGTCACCTGCAGTCCTATGTAACACCACAGATAACACAGTGATATCTCTGAGTACAGATAATGTAGTAGATATCACCTGCAGTCCTATGTAACACCACAGATAACACAGTGATATCTCTGAGTACAGATAATGTAGTAGATGTCACCTGCAGTCCTATGTAACACCATAGATAACACAGTGATATCTCTGAGTACAGATAATGTAGTAGATGTCACCTGCAGTCCTATGTAACACCACAGATAACACAGTGATATCTCTGAGTACAGATAATGTAGCAGATGTCACCTGCAGTCCTATGTAACGCCACAGATAACACAGTGATATCTCTGAGTACAGATAATGGAGTAGATGTCACCGGCAGTCCTATGTAACACCACAGATAACACAGTGATATCTCTGAGTACAGATAATGTAGTAGATGTCACCTGCAGTCCTATGTAACACCACAGATAACACAGTGATATCTCTCTGAGTACAGATAATGTAGTAGATGTCACCTGCAGTCCTATGTAACACCACAGATAACACAGTGATATCTCTGAGTACAGATAATGTAGTAGATGTCACCTGCAGTCCTATGTAACACCACAGATAACAGTGATATCTCTGAGTACAGATAATGTAGTAGATGTCACCTGCAGTCCTATGTAACACCACAGATAACAGTGATATCTCTGAGTACAGATAATGTAGTAGATGTCACCTGCAGTCCTATGTAACACCACAGATAACACAGTGATATCTCTGAGTACAGATAATGTAGTAGATGTCACCTGCAGTCCTATGTAACACCACAGATAACACAGTGATATCTCTGAGTACAGATAATGTAGCAGATGTCACCTGCAGTCCTATGTAACACCACAGATAACACAGTGATATCTCTGAGTACAGATAATGTAGTAGATGTCTCCTGCAGTCCTATGTAACACCCCAGATAACACAGTGATATCTCTGAGTACAGATAAAGTAGTAGATGTCACCTGCAGTCCTATGTAACACCACAGATAACACAGTGATATCTCTGAGTACAGATAATGTAGTAGATGTCTCCTGCAGTCCTATGTAACACCACAGATAACACAGTGATATCTCTGAGTACAGATAATGTAGTAGCTGTCACCTGCAGTCCCATGTAACACCACAGATAACACAGCGATATCTCTCTGAGTACAGATAATGTAGTAGATGTCTCCTGCAGTCCTATGTAACGCCACAGATAACACAGTGATATCTCTGAGTACAGATAATGTAGTAGATGTCCCCTGCAGTCCTATGTAACACCACAGATAACACAGTGATATCTCTGAGTACAGATAATGTAGCAGATGTCACCTGCAGTCCTATGTAACGCCACAGATAACACAGTGATATCTCTGAGTACAGATAATGTAGTAGGTGTCACCTGCAGTCCTATGTAACACCACAGATAACACAGTGATATCTCTGAGTACAGATAATGTAGTAGGTGTCACCTGCAGTCCTATGTAACACCACAGATAACACAGTGATATCTCTCTGAGTACAGATAATGTAGTAGATGTCACCTGCAGTCCTATGTAACACCACAGATAACACAGTGATATCTCTGAGTACAGATAATGTAGTAGATGTCACCTGCAGTCCTATGTAACACCACAGATAACACAGTGATATCTCTCTGAGTACAGATAATGTAGTAGATGTCACCTGCAGTCCTATGTAACACCACAGATAACACAGTGATATCTCTGAGTACAGATAATGTAGTAGATGTCACCTGCAGTCCTATGTAACACCACAGATAACACAGTGATATCTCTGAGTACAGATAATGTAGTAGATGTCACCGGCAGTCCTATGTAACACCACAGATAACACAGTGATATCTCTGAGTACAGATAATGTAGCAGATGTCACCTGCAGTCCTATGTAACACCACAGATAACACAGTGATATCTCTGAGTACAGATAATGTAGTAGATGTCACCTGCAGTCCTATGTAACACCACAGATAACACAGTGATATCTCTCTGAGTACAGATAATGTAGTAGATGTCACCTGCAGTCCTATGTAACACCACAGATAACACAGTGATATCTCTGAGTACAGATAATGTAGTAGATGTCACCTGCAGTCCTATGTAACACCACAGATAACACAGTGATATCTCTGAGTACAGATAATGTAGTAGATGTCACCTGCAGTCCTATGTAACACCACAGATAACACAGTGATATCTCTGAGTATAGATAATGTAGTAGATGTCACCTGCAGTCCTATGTAACACCACAGATAACACAGTGATATCTCTGAGTACAGATAATGTAGTAGATGTCTCCTGCAGTCCTATGTAACACCACAGATAACACAGTGATATCTCTCTGAGTACAGATAATGTAGTAGATGTCACCTGCAGTCCCTATGTAACACCACAGATAACACAGTGATATCTCTGAGTACAGATAATGTAGTAGATGTCTCCTGCAGTCCTATGTAACACCACAGATAACACAGTGATATCTCTGAGTACAGATAATGTAGTAGATGTCACCTGCAGTCCTATGTAACACCACAGATAACACAGTGATATCTCTCTGAGTACAGATAATGTAGTAGATGTCTCCTGCAGTCCTATGTAACACCACAGATAACACAGTGATATCTCTGAGTACAGATAATGCAGTAGATGTCACCTGCAGTCCTATGTAACACCACAGATAACACAGTGATATCTGAGTACAGATAATGTAGTAGATGTCTCCTGCAGTCCTATGTAACACCACAGATAACACAGTGATATCTCTGAGTACAGATAATGTAGTAGATGTCACCTGCAGTCCTATGTAACACCACAGATAACACAGTGATATCTCTGAGTACAGATAATGTAGTAGATGTCACCTGCAGTCCTATGTAACACCACAGATAACACAGTGATATCTCTGAGTACAGATAATGTAGTAGATGTCACCTGCAGTCCTATGTAACACCACAGATAACACAGTGATATCTCTGAGTACAGATAATGTAGTAGATGTCACCTGCAGTCCTATGTAACACCACAGATAACACAGTGATATCTCTCTGAGTACAGATAATGTAGTAGATGTCACCTGCAGTCCTATGTAACACCACAGATAACACAGTGATATCTCTGAGTACAGATAATGTAGTAGATGTCACCTGCAGTCCTATGTAACACCACAGATAACACAGTGATATCTCTGAGTACAGATAATGTAGTAGATGTCACCTGCAGTCCTATGTAACACCACAGATAACACAGTGATATCTCTGAGTACAGATAATGTAGTAGATGTCACCTGCAGTCCTATGTAACACCACAGATAACACAGTGATATCTCTGAGTACAGATAATGTAGTAGATGTCACCTGCAGTCCTATGTAACACCACAGATAACACAGTGATATCTCTGAGTACAGATAATGTAGTAGATGTCACCTGCAGTCCTATGTAACACCACAGATAACACAGTGATATCTCTGAGTACAGATAATGTAGTAGATGTCACCTGCAGTCCTATGTAACACCACAGATAACACAGTGATATCTCTGAGTACAGATAATGTAGTAGATGTCACCTGCAGTCCCATGTAACACCACAGATAACACAGTGATATCTCTGAGTACAGATAATGTAGTAGATGTCACCTGCAGTCCTATGTAACACCACAGATAGCACAGGGATATCTCTGAGTACAGATAATGTAGTAGATGTCACCTGCAGTCCTATGTAACACCACAGATAACACAGTGATATCTCTGAGTACAGATAATGTAGTAGATGGCACCTGCAGTCCTATGTAACACCACAGATAACACAGTGATATCTCTGAGTACAGATAATGTAGTAGATGTCACCTGCAGTCCTATGTAACACCACAGATAACAGTGATATCTCTGAGTACAGATAATGTAGTAGATGTCACCTGCAGTCCTATGTAACACCACAGATAACACAGTGATATCTCTGAGTACAGATAATGTAGTAGATGTCTCCTGCAGTCCTATGTAACACCACAGATAACACAGTGATATCTCTGAGTACAGATAATGTAGTAGATGTCACCTGCAGTCCTATGTAACACCACAGATAACACAGTGATATCTCTCTGAGTACAGATAATGTAGTAGATGTCACCTGCAGTCCTATGTAACACCACAGATAACACAGTGATATCTCTGAGTACAGATAATGTAGTAGATGTCTCCTGCAGTCCTATGTAACACCACAGATAACACAGTGATATCTCTGAGTACAGATAATGTAGTAGATGTCACCTGCAGTCCTATGTAACACCACAGATAACACAGTGATATCTCTGAGTACAGATAATGTAGTAGAAGTCACCTGCAGTCCTATGTAACACCACAGATAACACAGTGATATCTCTGAATACAGATAATGTAGTAGATGTCACCTGCAGTCCTATGTAACACCACAGATAACACAGTGATGTCTCTGAATACAGATAATGTAGTAGATGTCACCTGCAGTCCTATGTAACACCACAGATAACACAGTGATATCTCTGAATACAGATAATGTAGTAGATGTCACCTGCAGTCCTATGTAACACCACAAATAACACAGTGATATCTCTGAGTACAGATAATGTAGCAGATGTCACCTGCAGTCCTATGTAACACCACAGATAACACAGTGATATCTCTGAGTACAGATAATGTAGTAGATGTCACCTGCAGTCCTATGTAACACCACAGATAACACAGTGATATCTCTGAGTACAGATAATGTAGTAGATGTCTCCTGCAGTCCTATGTAACACCACAGATAACACAGTGATATCTCTGAGTACAGATAATGTAGTAGATGTCACCTGCAGTCCTATGTAACTCCACAGATAACACAGTGATATCTCTGAGTACAGATAATGTAGTAGATGTCACCTGCAGTCCTATGTAACACCACAGATAACACAGTGATATCTCTGAGTACAGATAATGTAGTAGATGTCTCCTGCAGTCCTATGTAACACCACAGATAACACAGTGATATCTCTGAGTACAGATAATGTAGTAGATGTCACCTGCAGTCCTATGTAACACCACAGGTAACACAGTGATATCTCTGAGTACAGATAATGTAGTAGATGTCTCCTGCAGTCCTATGTAACACCACAGATAACACAGTGATATCTCTGAGTACAGATAATGTAGTAGATGTCACCTGCAGTCCTATGTAACACCACAGATAACACAGTGATATCTCTGAGTACAGATAATGTAGTAGATGTCACCTGCAGTCCTATGTAACACCACAGATAACACAGTGATATCTCTCTGAGTACAGATAATGTAGTAGATGTCACCTGCAGTCCTATGTAACACCACAGATAACACAGTGATATCTCTGAGTACAGATAATGTAGTAGATGTCACCTGCAGTCCTATGTAACACCACAGATAACACAGTGATATCTCTGAGTACAGATAATGTAGTAGATGTCACCTGCAGTCCCTATGTAACACCACAGATAACACAGTGATATCTCTGAGTACAGATAATGTAGTAGATGTCACCTGCAGTCCTATGTAACACCACAGATAACAGTGATATCTCTCTGAGTACAGATAATGTAGTAGATGTCACCTGCAGTCCTATGTAACACCACAGATAACACAGTGATATCTCTGAGTACAGATAATGTAGTAGATGTCTCCTGCAGTCCTATGTAACACCACAGATAACACAGTGATATCTCTGAGTACAGATAATGTAGTAGATGTCATCTGCAGTCCTATGTAACACCACAGATAACACAGTGATATCTCTGAGTACAGATAATGTAGTAGATGTCACCTGCAGTCCTATGTAACACCACAGATAACAGTGATATCTCTGAGTACAGATAATGTAGTAGATGTCACCTGCAGTCCTATGTAACACCACAGATAACACAGTGATATCTCTGAGTACAGATAATGTAGTAGATGTCACCTGCAGTCCTATGTAACACCACAGATAACAGTGATATCTCTCTGAGTACAGATAATGTAGTAGATGTCACCTGCAGTCCTATGTAACTCCACAGATAACACAGTGATATCTCTGAGTACAGATAATGTAGTAGATGTTCACCTGCAGTCCTATGTAACACCACAGATAACACAGTGATATCTCTGAGTACAGATAATGTAGTAGATATCACCTGCAGTCCTATGTAACACCACAGATAACACAGTGATATCTCTGAGTACAGATAATGTAGTAGATATCACCTGCAGTCCTATGTAACACCACAGATAACACAGTGATATCTCTCTGAGTACAGATAATGTAGTAGATGTCACCTGCAGTCCTATGTAACACCACAGATAACACAGTGATATCTCTGAGTACAGGTAATGTAGTAGATGTCACCTGCAGTCCTATGTAACACCACAGATAACACAGTGATATCTCTGAGTACAGATAATGCAGTAGATGTCACCTGCAGTCCTATGTAACACCACAGATAACACAGTGATATCTCTCTGAGTACAGATAATGTAGTAGATATCACCTGCAGTCCTATGTAACACCACAGATAACACAGTGATATCTCTGAGTACAGATAATGTAGTAGATGTCACCTGCAGTCCTATGTAACACCACAGATAACACAGTGATATCTCTGAGTACAGATAATGTAGCAGATGTCACCTGCAGTCCTATGTAACACCACAGATAACAGTGATATCTCTGAGTACAGATAATGTAGTAGATGTCACCTGCAGTCCTATGTAACACCACAGATAACAGTGATATCTCTGAGTACAGATAATGTAGTAGATGTCACCTGCAGTCCTATGTAACACCACAGATAACACAGTGATATCTCTGAGTACAGATAATGTAGTAGATGTCACCTGCAGTCCTATGTAACACCACAGATAACACAGTGATATCTCTGAGTACAGATAATGTAGCAGATGTCACCTGCAGTCCTATGTAACACCACAGATAACACAGTGATATCTCTGAGTACAGATAATGTAGTAGATGTCACCTGCAGTCCTATGTAACACCACAGATAACACAGTGATATCTCTCTGAGTACAGATAATGTAGTAGATGTCACCTGCAGTCCTATGTAACACCACAGATAACACAGTGATATCTCTGAGTACAGATAATGTAGTAGATGTCTCCTGCAGTCCTATGTAACACCACAGATAACACAGTGATATCTCTGAGTACAGATAATGTAGTAGATGTCACCTGCAGTCCTATGTAACACCACAGATAACACAGTGATATCTCTGAGTACAGATAATGTAGTAGAAGTCACCTGCAGTCCTATGTAACACCACAGATAACACAGTGATATCTCTGAATACAGATAATGTAGTAGATGTCACCTGCAGTCCTATGTAACACCACAGATAACACAGTGATATCTCTCTGAGTACAGATAATGTAGTAGATGTCACCTGCAGTCCTATGTAACACCACAGATAACACAGTGATATCTCTGAGTACAGATAATGTAGTAGATGTCTCCTGCAGTCCTATGTAACACCACAGATAACACAGTGATATCTCTGAGTACAGATAATGTAGTAGATGTCACCTGCAGTCCTATGTAACACCACAGATAACACAGTGATATCTCTGAGTACAGATAATAGTAGTAGATGTCACCTGCAGTCCTATGTAACACCACAGATAACACAGTGATATCTCTGAGTACAGATAATGTAGTAGATGTCACCTGCAGTCCTATGTAACACCACAGATAACACAGTGATATCTCTGAGTACAGATAATGTAGTAGATGTCACCTGCAGTCCTATGTAACACCACAGATAACACAGTGATATCTCTCTGAGTACAGATAATGTAGTAGATGTCACCTGCAGTCCTATGTAACACCACAGATAACACAGTGATATCTCTCTGAGTACAGATAATGTAGCAGATGTCACCTGCAGTCCTATGTAACACCACAGATAACACAGTGATATCTCTGAGTACAGAGAATGTAGTAGATGTCACCTGCAGTCCTATGTAACACCACAGATAACACAGTGATATCTCTGAGTACAGATAATGTAGTAGATGTCACCTGCAGTCCTATGTAACACCACAGATAACACAGTGATATCTCTGAGTACAGATAATGTAGTAGATATCACCTGCAGTCCTATGTAACACCACAGATAACACAGTGATATCTCTGAGTACAGATAATGTAGCAGATGTCACCTGCAGTCCTATGTAACACCACAGATAACACAGTGATATCTCTCTGAGTACAGATAATGTAGTAGATGTCACCTGCAGTCCTATGTAACACCACAGATAACACAGTGATATCTCTGAGTACAGATAATGTAGTAGATGTCACCTGCAGTCCTATGTAACACCACAGATAACACAGTGATATCTCTGAGTACAGATAATGTAGTAGATGTCACCTGCAGTCCTATGTAACTCCACAGATAACACAGTGATATCTCTGAGTACAGATAATGTAGTAGATGTCACCGGCAGTCCTATGTAACACCACAGATAACACAGTGATATCTCTGAGTACAGATAATGTAGTAGATGTCATCTGCAGTCCTATGTAACACCACAGATAACAGTGATATCTCTGAGTACAGATAATGTAGATGTCACCTGCAGTCCTATGTAACACCACAGATAACACAGTGAGATCTCTGAGTACAGATAATGTAGTAGATGTCACCTGCAGTCCTATGTAACACCACAGATAACACAGTGATATCTCTGAGTACAGATAATGTAGTAGATGTCACCTGCAGTCCTATGTAACACCACAGATAACACAGTGATATCTCTGAGTACAGATAATGTAGTAGATGTCACCTGCAGTCCTATGTAACACCACAGATAACACAGTGATATCTCTGAGTACAGATAATGTAGTAGATGTCACCTGCAGTCCTATGTAACACCACAGATAACACAGTGATATCTCTGAGTACAGATAATGTAGTAGATGTCACCTGCAGTCCTATGTAACACCACAGATAACACAGTGATATCTCTCTGAGTACAGATAATGCAGTAGATGTCTCCTGCAGTCCTATGTAACACCACAGATAACACAGTGATATCTCTGAGTACAGATAATGTAGTGGATGTCACCTGCAGTCCTATGTAACACCACAGATAACACAGTGATATCTCTGAGTACAGATAATGTAGTAGATGTCACCTGCAGTCCTATGTAACACCACAGATAACACAGTGATATCTCTGAGTACAGATAATGTAAGTAGATGTCACCTGCAGTCCTATGTAACACCACAGATAACACAGTGATATCTCTGAGTACAGATAATGTAGTAGATGTCACCTGCAGTCCTATGTAACACCACAGATAACACAGTGATATCTCTGAGTACAGATAATGTAGTAGATGTCACCTGCAGTCCTATGTAACACCACAGATAACACAGTGATATCTCTGAGTACAGATAATGTAGTAGATGTCACCTGCAGTCCTATGTAACACCACAGATAACACAGTGATATCTCTGAGTACAGATAATGTAGTAGATGTCACCTGCAGTCCTATGTAACACCACAGATAACACAGTGATATCTCTGAGTACAGATAATGTAGTAGATGTCACCTGCAGTCCTATGTAACACCACAGATAACACAGTGATATCCTCTGAGTACAGATAATGTAGTAGATGTCACCTGCAGTCCTATGTAACACCACAGATAACACAGTGATATCTCTGAGTACAGATAATGTAGTAGAGATGTCACCTGCAGTCCTATGTCACTCCACAGATAACACAGTGATATCTCTGAGTACAGATAAT